>NC_058409.1:5027949-5112542 GCF_002201575.2 Neomonachus schauinslandi | reverse complement strand
CCATCCATCCATCCAACATCTATTGATTCCATCCATCCATCCATCCACTTATCCATCCAGCAGATATTTGGGTGTTGGCCCCCGAGAGAAGCCAAGCCTGGTACAGGCCATGAGGAGGCAGAGTGGTGGGTAATTAGAAACTCAGGGGTGGGGAAACCAGCTCTGCCCTGGCCCCTTCCTGACAGTTTAGTAAAGGCATTCCCTGCAGTCTGACACAGTAGGAGGAGGGGAACCTGCTCCCTTAGTTACAGGAACAACGTAGTTATTAGTTCACCGGGAGAAAAATGTCAGAGTCATGTGACTAGGAGCAATATTAATTTCTTGTACTGATTCAATAATGGAGAATGAATCTTCACGGACCTGACTTTGGATGTTTTGGAAGTGAGTCTGCATCCCAGAGAGGAAGGTCCCAGAACTACCCCCAACCTCAGAGCGAGTGGACAATGAGGAAAATACTTCTCTGTTTCTCCTAAGGCAGGGAATGCCCAGGGGTGGCCGAGCTTGGGTCTCTGCCACTCACAAGAAGGGGGAGGGTTAAATGTCAGGGAGTGGGGTATACAAATGGGCCAATCTTGAGATACAGCCCATCCTTGGGGACAGGAACATGGGCTCTTTCCCCTCTAAACTCGCAGGGAGGATCCCCATGGAATGGTGAAGTCGCCCCCCCAGAGGAAGGGAAGGTGGGAGAAGACAGCACGTGTTCACTTGCGTTCACCCATGCGACCTGCTGCCCGGCCCCTCCTTGGATCCCCACCTTGTGTCTAGGACTCCCTGCTCCCTCCGGCTGCTAATAAGCTGGCACATCATGTTCTACATGTTGGGTGGATTTTTGCGCGAGCCGTTGCCGCCCTCCTCAGGTCACACCCCGGAGACCTGGCTCTGTCCCCTGGGCTAGGCTACCTCAGGCAGCTGGAGAGGAGTTTTGGCTCCTCCTCCTGTTCCTGTGGGCAGGGGTCCCGTCAGACCCTCTGCTCATCGGTGCAGAGCCACAGTCTGGGGAGGGAGATGGGCTCCCGAGGTGGCAGAGCCTGGCTGTAGTTCTTATTGTTCTTCTAGACCGGAGGCTCTTGCCGGCCGTCCCTTGCTGCTTAGTATTTACCAAGTAAAAGTCATTGCCCTGGAGACGTTGGGTTTATTGACACTGAGAGATGAATGCTGTCTGGTCTGCGGGTCTGCAGAGAAAGCCTCCCATGTTTCTGGGCAGAGTCTCTGGCAGAAGGCATCTGCGTGGGCTCTGAGGTTGGCAAAGGGACCAGACCCCGCCCTGGTGTGGAGAGGCCAGCCTGTGGGCGGCCGTGGCGGCCTGGGCGGGGGAGGAGGCAGCTGGGGGCACCATTTGCACTCTGAGTGACCTGGTGCCTGGGATGTGTGGGGCGATGCTGCCTGCAAGCTGTCTTGGATGGATGGTCCTAGCTTCAGGGACCCTTTTCTTCAAGTTCCTTTTTATCTAGGGCCTGTTCCCTTCCCTGTCTCCTGTGTCAGGTTCAGCCCTAGCTTCTGGGAGGGAGGGTGTAGGGATGCCCTGGTCCCATGATTGGGGCCTTTGCATTTAGGATTGCTTTAGACCTTGGTGGTTGGGGCCCTGCCCTGGGTCCCCTGAGCCCTCTACACTTTGGGGTGTCTTCCTTGAAACTGTCCAAGTCCGCCTCCAGTGCGTGGGACCAGCCAGGGCTGGCGGGGGTGCTCAGGTGGGGCCCTCCAAGCCTGAATGGGGACCTGCGTAGGCTCTGGTCCCTGTTTGTCCTCATTAGGCACAGTCTGACCCTGTCCTCGGTGTGTGGGGTTGGCCACACACCTCAAAGAGCTCTGGGGACTCAGGCTGATGGTTATTCTGTGGGCCCTGTGGTTGAGCCCTGGTTCCAGGAAGGTGAGCAGATGGTTCCTGCTGGCCCGTGCGGTCTTCCTTTAGTGGGATCACGTGACGTTGGGCTGTTGGAATGGCACTGACACACTGATTTGGGGGTGACCCAAATAGCTTACATGGACAGAAGCCCCATAAAATATCTTTGTCCAAGACTTGTTGAATCACGATGTGGTACGTCTGAAACTAACGTAACATCGTGTGTCAACTACACTTTAATACTAAAACCTCCCCCAAAACCAAAACAACAAAAACCCTAAAATAGGTTTGCTCAGGGTCTGCAAGCCCGAGGGGCAGCCTCATCTGCAGCAATCCATGAGCTTGGTCCGGTAAATGCCCAACCAACCTGCTGCTTTCTCCCACTACCTGCTCCGTTTTCCTGCAGACTGTTGGCTACCTGGGGTCAGCGATCCCTCTCTCTCGAACTCATTTCTAGCTTTGTCATCACCTTGATTTTGTTCAGAGGAATCCTGGTGGCTTCTAGGCAGTCATTCCTCCTAATGTCCAGTCCCCTGGGATGCTTCCCCTGGACGAGTCTCTGTGCCTGGCACCGAGGGGCGGAAGGAAGGGCGCCAGGCCACGCCTGCCTGTGTCCCATGGCCCTGTGCACCTGCCACCTCCTCGGCCTGCATCTCTGGGCGGCCACGCCGTCTGGGTGCTCCCTGTTGCCATGGCTAGCCTGCCTCAGACACTGGGTGTCTGGTGAGGACAAGGTTTCGTGTTCTCAGGGGCCACGGAGAGGAGGCTTCACACTGGTGACAGATGCCTCCTTCCAGACAGCAGATAAAGGTCGCTCCTAAATTCTAGAATAAAATCATCCACTTATCTGGAAAATGTCAGAAAGAAGAACGACTGCCCTTTGCTGAGCTGAGCCCTGCAGGGTTTGGCAGAAAACTGAGGAGGGCAAGCCGCCTGCAGGGTGCGGCTCAGGAGAGCGGGCTCACAGCTTGGGGAGGGAGGACATCGGCCGATCCCGAGGCCCGAGATCATCGAGGCTGGGGCAGGGGTGTCAGGGAAGGTGGCGGCCGTGGTGGGAAGACGCAGTGCGTACCCCTGATCTCGATCTGGCCAGAAGAGTGGTTTTGCTTGCCTCAGCCATGGTGATAAATCGCTAACAACCCATCAAAGGCTGGAGATTCAGAATCTCTTTGTGGAGGGCCGCCCTGGGCTGACATCCTGCCATTTCCTGGGCAGGAGCTGGGCAGGAGCCGCCCCTTGGAAGGCCTGGTGCTCTTCTTTGTTCAGAGCCCCCGGGGCCAGCCTGCCTCCCTGACTCCCTGCTGGCCTGCCTGGCCACAGTGGGCATCCCAGCTGGGGGCTCAGTACTCAGCTGTGAGCCCTCCACAGGGCCAGGTGGGCTCCAGGTCAGCCCACCCGTTCCCACCTCTGTGCCTTTCTCTCTGGATGACTCCCTCTTCCTTGCCTCAATGCTAATTACCCCCACCTCTGGTGTCTCTTTGTCTGTGCATCTTGGCCCTGAGTTGGATCTTGCTGGAAGCTCCACTCCTTCCAGGGGCTCCCCCATCTCACCAGAATCAGGAGAACCCCAAATGCCAAGCAGCCCCCTTCCTGCCCAATGGCCTGACCACTGTGGTGCCCGAGGCAGCAGATACCCCGCTCACAGCCCTCCTCCTGTGGTGGGTTGCGGGGTGCTGGAAGCCCCTAGACCAAGTGCTGCGAAGGCCTGCCTGCGTGCTGTGTAAGCCCAGTGCTGGGAAGAAGGCCAGCTGCCAGGTAAACATCTGTGGGAGGGGTCGCTATGGAAAGAGCTCAGGTGCCTGCATCGATCGGCTGGTGTTGGAGCCTTAAGCAACAGAAATTTACTTCTTGCAGTTGTGGAGGCTGGAGGTCCAACATCAAGGTGTCGGCAGGGTTGGTTCCTTCCGGTCTCCTTCCTCTTCCTGTAGATAGCCACGTTCTCCGTGTCTTCACACTGTCATCCCTCCATGCCCATCGGGGACCTAATCTCCTCTTCAGATCAGGACACTAGTCACATTGGATTAGTGCCCACGCGTGCACATGATCTCTTTTTACCTGAGTCACCTCTTTAAAGACCCTGTCTCCAGGGCCGCCTGGGTGGCTCAGTCGGTTAAGCCTCTGACTCTTGATTTCAGCTCAGGTCATGATCTCAGGGTCCCAGGATTGAGCCCCGAGTGGGGCTCCCTGCTCAGTGGGGAGTCTGCTTCTTCTTCTCACCTCTGTCCCCCCCTACCACTCATGCTCATGCGTGCTCTCTCTCAAATAAATAAAAATAAAATACTAAAAAAATAAAGACGCTGTCTCCAAACACGGTCACGTTCTGAGGTCCCAAGGGGTAAGCCTTCCTCATATGGATGGGGGGGGGAGGGATACGGTTCATCCCCGAGCAGCTGCGATCAGGCCTGTACCGGAACGGTGTGCTCACTCTCCTTTTCACAGATGAGGACACAGGGGTGAAGGAGGTCGAGGCACTCGGCTTGGCCCCGGGGGGCCGGGCAGGGGTGCTGATGGGCGTGAGTAGGTGACCCAAGCAGCCTCTGCAACAGTGCAGGGCAACCCCTCCTAAGGGTGTCCAGGTGTGGAGCTCCCCAGCCCAGCAGCAGCAGCCCCGTGCCTGGAGGACACCAGCCCACCCCCAGGGGGGCAGTTTGTGGGAGGCTGGAGGTGCTGCCTGAGCAAGTGAGGGCCACCAGCCACTGCTACTGAGGTCCCCCTGTTGACGTCACACCAGCAACGACCTCACTTTGATGCGGTGGGACGCGCCCTTGTCAGCATCCCTGATGTGTGCTTGGGCGATGCCTTAGGTCTCCGTCCTTTGCCTTTGGCCCCGTGTGGACACTTGAGGAGAAGAGAATAAACTCCCTCCGCTTGAGCTTCCAAATGGACGTGTAGCTCTTTCACGAGAAAGATGCATTTCTGCCACCATGTAAATTAACACAGATCGGGGCACATGCGCTCATTACGATTCAGAAGGTTGCCCTGACCTGAAAGACAAAGGATGGAGTGATGCCAAAGGCCCACTTTGCATCTGGTGCTGGCAAATTCTTCGCTGAACGCTCGCTATTTCACTGAATGCTCATAGCAACCTCCTGAGGCAGATTGCATTTTTATTCCCATTGTACAGATGAGAAAATTGAGGCCCGGCAGGGTCAGGCACCTTCCCAGAGTGCCATGGCTCATGAGTGGCCGCACTGAGCCTTAGCCACCACGCCGCCCGGTGCAGGACGAAGGGGACCCACGGGCCCCGGGAGGCTGGGAGGCAGGAGTCGCTGCTGCAGCCACGGTCTGGGGCTTCGCGGCGGAGCTTCCTCGGAAATGTCTGAGTGCAAATCCCGGCCCCCTGGGTTCTCATTTCAGGCCCCCGCAGGCTCTCCTTGCACGCGCCGGTCGTCATGCCGAAGTTCAAGCCGGCAGACAGACTTGATTAGATTTGACTTTATCCCTTGTTTTGAATTATTCATGCCTCTCTCCTAAATTCCCCAGGAATAATTTAATAATGCACGGCATCAGGAGGGCGCCTGGGTAGGTGGCTCTGCCACGCACTAACCCGTGATGTCTGCCCAGGACCATCTTTCCTTTAAGGCAAAGCCCTCCCTGAGCGCTCAGGGCTTGGGAAGCCAGCCTGGGCAGCCCAGGGCTCTGGGAACGACCATCCTCCTGTGTCCCCGGCCCCCAGCCCCATGTCCTGTCTCCCTGCAGGGACGTGTGGAGCACCTGGCCGGCCACACACGCTCCTGGACCCCTAGACTCTGCTTCCATATCTCCTGCCCGGGCCACACCCGCCACTGCCCCGCAATGTGTGGGATAAACTCTTCCAGCCACCCTGCTCTCCTGTTCCAGACCCTTCTGGAGCTCCTGTCCTGTTTCTCCTGGGCAAAGGTCCAAACTTGTTAGCTTGGCATTCGGGGCCCTGCAACCCTGGCCTCTGGGGTCAGCCACATTCCCTTCCAGTTCCCCAGCATGGGGGGCTGCTTGAGGGGCCCGAATGCCTGCTGGCCGGGCCCCATGGCAGCCTTGCGTGGATGCAATCCCGTGGGGGAAGGTGGGCCGAGCGCACATGCCCTAGTGGGCTGACATCTTTCAGATTACCTCCCTGTCACAGCTCAGTGTGGAAAAGAGAGTTGTTTGAGGCCCCGGTCTTAGGCCCCTTGCACAGTTGCACCTGTCCTGCTCGGTGGCAGGGGGAGACCCGGAGACCCTGGCCCTCCAGGCCAACATACCCTCTGTGTCATCTGCTGGGACTTTAGCCATCTTGCTTGCTGGAGAGCAGCCCCGTCCTCAGGGGGAGCACAGGGCCCGGCCACGTGATGACAGAGCGGACCCCAACCCGGGCCACGGAGGGCTGGGCAGAGGCTCGGGGTGACCGGAAGCTGAATAATGTCCCCCTCCCCCACGTGTCCACGTCCTCATCCCTGGAACCTTTTAATATTACTTTATGTGGTGACAGGGGCTTTGCAGATGTGATTAAATTAAGGATCTGGAGATGAGGGGATTATCTTGGATTACGAGGATGGGCCCTAAATGTAATTAGCAAGTGTCCTTGTAAGAGGAGAGCAAGGGGAGACTTGAGTGGGAAAGAAGGAGATGTGGTGAAGCAGGAGGAGATAGGACGGTGTCAGAGATTGAAGATGGAGGGAGGCCGCCATAGGCCAGGGCAGCCGCTAGAAGCTGAACAAAGTAAGGAAGCGGATTATTCTTCCCTAGAGCCTCCAGCAGGAACCAGCCTCCTGATGCCTTGGCGTTAGCCTAGTGATACTGATTTGGGACTTCTGACTTCCAGAACCATAAAAGGATAAATCCGTGTTGTTGTAAGCCCCTGAATTTGTGGAAATTTGTTACAGCGGCAACAGGAAACAAATATGGTGACTATGCTCAGGTTGAGCCAACAGTGTGGCAAGGTCACATTATAAGAGGCAGAGAACCAGTACAGCGGAGG
Source organism: Neomonachus schauinslandi (assembly GCF_002201575.2). Classification (NCBI taxonomy): domain Eukaryota; kingdom Metazoa; phylum Chordata; class Mammalia; order Carnivora; family Phocidae; genus Neomonachus; species Neomonachus schauinslandi. The sequence continues at coordinate 5,105,766 of NC_058409.1, read as the reverse complement.
ACATGATTCTCCTCTATGCACTCCGCTGGGATCTCAGTGTTTGGACCTCAGTGTTGGACTCCTCACTCCATGAGGGACAGAGACAGGTTGGAGGAGAACGGCCACTTTTTGGGGGTATTCGTCCAGTCTGTTTTCTCTGTGAGGGGCTCCCCATCCCTCCCAAGGATGGGCCTGCACAGCTAAGTTTATGCCATGTGGTCCCGTTGCCTTGGCCACAGTTGATCTGACCACGGTGGACAACTGACCCAAGCTCAGCCAAGCAGATGCTCTTTGCTGAGCATCTGTGATTGCTGCAGATTCTTGTTGAGTCTGGGCTGGTTGAGGAACCAAGGTCAAGTGAACTCAGGTCCCCAGGCAGCTGTCCTGCATCACGCACTCAGGGAGGTGGCGGAGCAGAGGGCCTGAGGGCGATGTGCTGTGCGCTGCCCTCGGCCCTCCAACGTGTGGGCATACATGTGTTCCTGATAACCTCTTAGCTTTTCTTTCTTTGCAATTTTTTATTGAGACAGAATTCACCTACTAAGAAAGTTCACTGCCTCCAAGCATACAGGTCAGTGGGTCTTTAGTATATTCACAGTGTTTTGCAGCCATCACCACTATTCCGTTCCAGAACATTCTCATCATCCGCTGGAATCTCTGTGCCCATCAGCAGTCACTCCCCATGTCCTCCTCCCTCAGCCCCTGGCAACCGCTCCCGTGTTTTCCATCTCTCTGGATTTGCCTGTTCTGGACATGTCCTATACACGGAGCCACGTGATCAGTACGTGGCCTTTGTGGTTGGCTTCCTTCACACCGCACAAGATTCTCGAGGTTCAACCGTGTTGTAGCCTGTGTGAGCGCTTCACTCCTTTTTGTGGCTCAATAATGTTCCCTTGGGTGAATATGCCACAGTCTGTTACCCGTCAGCTGATGGGCATCTGACTTGTCTCTTCTGTTCGCCTACTTTGAACATCGCGGTCACGGACACCTGCAGCGTGTTTCTGTGTGAGCGCGTGTTTTGTTCTCCTCATAGATCCCTCTAGAGTCGGAACTGCTGGGTCTTAAGGGGACTCTGCTGAATTCCTGTCCGCTTATTTTCTGAACGTTGGTGAGATACACAGCGCCATCTTCTTTTTTTTTTTTTAAAGATTTTATTTATTTATTTGAGAGAGAGAATGAGAGAGAGAGAGCATGAGAGGGGGGGAGGGTCAGAGGGAGAAGCAGACTCCCTGCCAAGCAGGGAGCCCGATGTGGGACTCGATCCCGGGACTCCAGGATCATGACCTGAGCCGAAGGCAGTCGCTTAACCAACTGAGCCACCCAGGCGCCCACAGCGCCATCTTCTTTCTCATTTTTGACATTGTTTTCTTATGCCTTCTCCGTGTTCATCTTGCCCCAGCTCCACAGAGCTTATTGATTTTTATTTTGCTTTTATTTTTTATTTTTTTTTAAAGATTTTATTTATTCATTTGACAGAGAAGAGAGAGAGAGAGCACAGAAGGAGAGGGAGAAGAAGCCGACTCCCTCGCTGAGCAGGGAGACCAATGCGGGGTTCAAACCCAGGTACTTCTTATTTTGCTTTTTAAAGGAACCAACATTTGGGGGCACCCGGGTGGCTCAGTCATTAAGTGTCTGCCTTCAGCTCAGGTCATGATCTCAGGATCCTGGGATCGAGCCCCACGTCGGGCTTCCTGCTCAGTGGAGAGTCTGCTTCTCCCTCTCCCCCTGCTTATGTTTTCTCTCTCTCACTCACTCTCTCTGTCAAATAAATAAATAAAAATCTTAAAAAAAAAAAAAAGAACCAACGTTTGGCTTGGCGAATCCTCTTTACTGGCTGCCTGAAAAAGTGAATTGGCGTCTGCTTATATTTTAATCACCTCTTTCCTTTCACGTTCCCTGGTTCATTTCGCTGTTATTTCCAACTTCGCCTTTTGTAATACTTGCATTCAAAACCATGTTTCCTAGCAAGCACGGCTTCCGTTGCTATCGCCCGAGCTTCCATAGGTGGTATTTTTCGTTACTGCCACGCCCAACATATTTTCTAACTCACATTGTGATTTTTTTTTCCTTTGATCCCTGAACTATTTCAAGATGTATGTTTCAGTTTTCAAACAGCAAGTCCTGGCCTCGATCCCCTTGTGAAGCTATCGGAGTGTCACTCAGAGTCTTGGCTGCCTTCTCTGGAAGCAGCAAATGTACTGGTTTTCTACACCGCATCATAAATCACAACAAATTTAGCAGCAGCTTACAACACTTGTTCATTAGCTTGCAGGCGTGTAGGTCAGAGGACTGGGCTCTCTGCTCAGGGTCTCACTGGGCTGAAATCAGGGTGTCAGACAGGCTGCCTCTCACCTGGAGCTCAGGGTCAGCTTTCAAGCTCATTCGGGTCATTGGCAGCACTTAGTTCCTTGCATTTGTAGCTCAGAGGTCCCTGTTTCCTTGTTGGCTGTCAGCCAGAAGCTGCCCTCAGCTCCTACAGCCTTCCTTTCTCTCTTGCCATAGGCCTCCCACATCTTCCAAGCCAGCAAAAGAGAATCTCCCCCACACTTAGAATCTTCTTTGCTGGGAAGAACCCTGTCCCTTTTAAGGGTTCACCTGATTGGGTCAGGCCCACCAGGGAGGCTCTCACTACCACAGGATCGACTGATATGGGACATTAATCACACTTGCAGAATCATTCCTCAGAAGTGCCTAGCTGAATATTGGATTGAATAACCTGAAGGAGGTGTGTGTATAGTAGTGGGGAGGGATCCTAGAGCTGACTTCGAATTCTGGTTACCACATAGTCCTAAACATTGGGTTCACCTCCTGGGCCTCCATCCTCCCTCAGGATCTGCCATTCCACCTCAGGAATTCTTCATGATCTTGTTAGCTTTCTGATGCATCCTGACCTATTTAAAAATATTTGGTCCAGTTCTTCTGCTTTCCTCAGTGGGATGGTTGGTCCGAATGACATACTCACCGCTATGAAAGCGGAACCTCCTCTATTCCTGATTAAAAAACAAAACAAAACCAAACCCCTAAACTCTCAGGAATCAAAGAAAAATTCCTTAACTTGATAAAAGATGTCTGCTGGAAATCTAAAGCAGACATCATATCTAATGGTGAAACATTAGGCCGATTCCTATTGTAAGTCAGGACTGAGATAAATTCAAGTGCTTCTCAGTGCTTCTAGAGGAAACATGGAGTCTGGGCAATAAAGAAGCTAAAATTGCAAAGGAAGAGAATAGAAAGTGTCGTTATTACAGTTAGAGGTGACCCTCTGCTTAGAAAATCCAAGAAGAGTTAGTCACCTGTCAAATTACTAGAGCTAATTAGAGAGTCCAGCAAGATGGCAAGCCAGATCGACGCGAAGAGTGGTAGCGTTCCTCACTGCAGCAGTAACTAATTAAAGACGTGATGGAAACAAGATGCCAGTTACAAGAGCCTTGGAGTCTGGAAAATGCCTGGGAATGGATCTGGCCCAAAGTGGGAGGATTCAAATGTTGGAAATCACAAAACCTTAGTGAGGAGCACAACAAAACCTCAATCAATGGTGAGAAATATCACACGCAACCTGAAGACTACATTCTCCTCAGGGGCACCTGGATGGCTCAGTTGGGTAAGCGTCTGTCTTCGGTTCAGGTTGGGATCCCAGGGTCCTGGGATCGAGTCCCGCATGGGGCTCTCCGTTCCGCGGGGAGTCTGCTTCTCCCTCTGCCTCCCTCTGTCTCTGTCTCTAATGAATAAATAAATAAAATCTTAAAAAAAAAAGACTTCATTCTCCTCAGACTAACATAAGTTCAGTGAAAATCTCAGTAGGGGGGATTTTTCATGAAGTTCATTAAACTGACCCCAAAATTCATAAGGAAGACAACACAGGCAAGAAGCATGAAGTGTTTTTGACAAAGAATAACAATGGGCTCTTCCAGGGGGCTCTGAAATGCCGGGATCTCTAGAGCTTGGAATCATGTGGTGTTGGCACAAGAAACGCAACAGCCCTGGGGCTTGGTTGATGATCCAGAATGATCCAGAACGATCTAGAATGATCCAGAATGATCTCTGTGCCTATGGGAATTTAGTGCAAGACAGAGGTAGCATTTCCATTCAGTGGGAAGACCTTTTTTTTTCTTTTTTCTTTTTTTTTGATAAATAGGGAAAATCAGCTCTTTGTTTCCGTCAGGGCATGCGTACTCAGGAAAGGAGAAGAGTATTTAAAGTAGAATGGATTCAGAGGGCTGGTTACACAGGTGATGAGAGAGCTGAGAAGCCAGCAGGGGCCAGAGAGGCAGCCAGGCCTACCTTGGCTGGGGGACAAAGCGGGTTGGGGTGTCAGCTGGTGGGGGTTGGGAGCACAGTGGGCTTACCCAGGGGTGGCTGGAGCCATGGAGTGGGTGTGGTTCTTTCCAGAGAGGCCGCCTGGGCAGAGTGGGAGGGGCGGGAACCTGCGGGCTGAGCTTTCCTTCTGCCTTCCCATCTCCTGCTCAGCCTCCGTGGGCTGAGCCCAGCCGGAAGCCAGGTGGCCTGTGGGGTCAGCTCCCCGTGTGGCAGGGCTAAGCCAGGGCAGGGCCAGGATGGCGCTGGAGGCAAACAGTCCAAGATTGGTGAACCATCCTCAGGAAAAAAATAAAATAAATTAGAAAAGAAAATAAATAAAAATAAATTCATAGCTTAGAAAAAAAAAACCCATCATCATTCAAAGATCAGAAGAAACACAAGAATGAAGTATTTAAGGAAATATAGGAGAAAATGGTTATCACCTTGGTGCACGTAATGCTTTAAAGAACACACAAATGAAAAATCAACCACAAGGGGTGCGTGGGTGGCTCAGTCGTAAGCAGCTGCCTTCAGCTCAGGTCATGATCCTGGGGTCCTGGGATTGAGCCCCGCATCATTGGGCTCCCTGCTCAGCGGGGAGTCTGCTTCTCTCTCTCTCACTCCCCTTGCTTGTGTTCCCTCTATCAAATAAATAAATAAAATCTTAAAAAAAAATAAAAATCAACCACAAAAGGAAGGCTACAATTTGTAATATGAAACCAGAAGTCTTCTTCACGACCAAAGATGCTGTGAACAAATGTAAAACATGACAGACAAAGAGAAAATATTTGTGACATATAAGAAAAGGACCAAGGATTAATACCAGGATATGGAAGCAGTTCTACAAGTCAATAAGAAAAAGAAAGCAAACCAGAGGAAAATGGGCAATTCCAAGAGGAGAGAATTCAGGAAATGCTAAGATGGGAAAATACAAACAGACCAATGGCCCACATCACTAGTTACTGGGAAAATGCAAATTAAAACAACAGCGAGATACCATTTTAGGTAAATGCAAAGGATAAAGTAATAATTGCTGGCAAGAATGTGTGATTGAGACTGGGCCTCTATTCCCCACGTCCTGTTATTCAATAGTGACCAGACTCCACATTTTCAGTGCACACAGGGCCTCCCAGAAGAAAGGCTGCATCTCACGGTCTCTTTTGCAACCAGGTGTGGCCACACGACTAGGTTCAGGCATTTACATGTAAGAGAAGTGTGGAGGGGCAGTTTCTGGAATCTTCCTTGAAAGGTAGCCAGTGGGTACCATGCGTCCCTTCTTCTTTGTCCTTCCCGCCCTCCTAAGTTTGGGAATGTAGCTGCCATGGCTGGAACGGCAGCATCCATCACGAGATCTGGGGAAGCCTAGATCCATTAGGATCTTTGGGGGAGCAGAGCTGCTAGGAAGCCCTAGTTGGCCCACCTCTGGGCTTTAATGTGAGAGAGTCCTTCACTTCTACCTTGTTTAAGTTCCTGTTATTCATAGTCAAATTGATTCTTAATTGGTGCAGGGTATAGATGTTATGGGCTGAACTGCATCTCCCTGCCATATTCATATATTGAAGTCTTAACCCCCAGTAATTCAGAATGTCACTGTATTTAGTAAAAATGAGGTTGTATGAGTGGGCCCGAACCCAATACGACTGGTGTCCTTATAACGAGAGGAGCTTAGCACACAGGTGTACCCAGAGGGACAACCAGGTGAGGACACACGAGAAGGTGGCCATCTCTAAAGCAAGGAGAGAGGCCTCAGGAGAAACTAATCCTGCGGACACCTTGATCTCGGACTTCCAGCCTCCAGGGCCGTGAGGAGAGAGATTGCTTTTGTTGAAGCTCCTCGGCCTGTGGGAATTTGCTGTGGCAGCCTGAGCAGATGCGGGTGCACTGGCAGGTGGCTGGGCTGTTCACAGATAGGAAAGCTGCTCCTTGGTTTTGATCACACGCCCAGCACCTAGAGCTGACCTTGTGTGTGCATCCACCTGGGAGGCTCTGGGCTGCAGTATTATCTTCCATGCATGTGGACAAATGAGCAGATTTTTTTTTGCTGTATGATTTCATTTATATATTGAATCTATAAAACAAAACAAAAGAATAAACAAAACAAAACAAAAACAGATTCACAGATATGGGAAACAAACTGTTAGTAGGAGAGGCTGGGGAGGTGGGCAAAGTAGGTGAAGACAATTAAGAAATACAAATTTTCAGTTGTAAAATAAATAAGTCATGGGATATAATGTACAGCATAGGGAATATCATCAATAATATTGTAATACTTTTGTATGGTGACAGATGGTGACCAGAGTTATCATGGGGATCCTTTTGTGATAAATGTTTTTGTATAAAAACATTGAATCACTATGATGTACATCTGAAACTATTAAGATATTGTAGATCAATTATACTTCAATAAAACAAACAAAGAGTTGTGGAATAATAAAAAAATCCACAAGTCCATATTGATACAAATAAATAATCAGTTAAATAAACACATTAGGAAGATAAGATAGCTCTTTAACACAAAATTCCAATTAATAATATCGAGAGAAATATGAATTCATCATTGGCAAACAGTAATAACTTTTTGTAGACAAGATCAACAGATAGATGCTAAAATTGCTGGTCAAATGTTTGAAGAAAAAGTAGATTGGCACATTCTCAAAGTAACTCACAGAGAAATTTATTAATTAAAGGAAAAGAGAGTAACTTTACAGTGGATGAGTCTAGCAGAAACCACCCAGAGCAAGTGATCAAGGTCAATAGCCCTAGTAATCATCATGTCAACATCATGAACCCCATGATAGGATGTATTGAGGACGTCACATATCATTTCTGTGGTATACTTGCCAAAAAAGTATAACCTCAATTCAATTATGAGAAAACGTCAAACATCCATCAATTGAAGAGCATACGCCATGCCGAGAGCCGGGCTTGCGTCTGCCGACGGAATGCTGGGCTTGGGACCCTCAAGGGTCCCTACGGCTTTCTTCACAGCATTTCACATGTTTTGTCAATATCAAATAAATAAGCCTTTAGTTGATATTTGATATTCCACTCAGAAGATGCCACCTCGCCTGCAGTCAGTGGGTACAGCTTGTCACCAGCTTGTCCGCAGCCACCACCCGGCCATCCTGAGCATTTGGGGCACTTTCAGGCCGGCTCGGCCAGAACTCAGGCACCGGCTGCCCCTTGTGTCTGCATGCTTTGGAGGGTCCGGAGCCTTCGACTGAGCGGGGAGTTGGGGTCCCCAGGGCAGGTGTCCCTGACAGCCTGACCCATCATCAGCCACAAGTCCGGCCACCTTGCCGGCCTCCTTGTCCCTCCCAGTCGTGGAGTCTGCTCCTCTGCCTTCCCTCAGACTCTTCCATCCTGCCCCTGGCCTGCCTGTCTCCGGGCCGCTTCCCTGCCCCTCTGGCCTGGAGGGGCTGGGTTCACGCCCAGCGAAGCCAGTGCATGTCCCCTAAAGCTCATGGCAGGGTTACGGCCCATGGAGGGCGGCTGGAATGTCAAGTCGCTCACCAATGTCTAAGGGCCTCTGGGGCCAGCTACTAGGAGCCGACTGAGCCACACGCGGGGGCTTCTAAAGGACTTTCTCGGGCCCGAGTCTTCTTTACACGTGGCGCCAACCTTTAGGAGTCCAAGGGGAAGGCTTGTTGAGATTCAAACCCTGAAGGTGAGAATTAGAGCAGACAGGTAGCTTCCAAGGCCTGGTCCTGAAATGGGTCAGGGGTCTTGGTCCAGGGGTGCCCTGCCAGCCAGAGAGTGAATGATGAGGTCAGTCGGAGGTGCTCCCAGTGTAGACGAGGGGGTGGGCGGTGCTCCCATGTGGATGGGGGCAGTGCTCCCAGTGTGGAAAGCTGGTGTGGATAGGTACCTGTCACAGTTCAGGGGCTGCGACCATTCCTGCCGTGTTAGTTTAATGGTAAATTACTCTCAGCAACTCACAAATGGAAATAATCCCAAATCTCCTGCCAGCCTCCGGGAAAAGGAATTCAACAGAAAACAACAAACAAACCCATTCCTTCCTTTACCCCGTGGGCCTGGGCGTCTGGAGGACAGGGGAGGACGTGAATTGCCGGTTCCCTTTGTCCAGAAGCCACGGGGTTCCCCGAGGGCCTTGTCCTGCCCCCTCTCTCCCTACACTAGACGTTGCAGGGAAGGAGGAGAGGAGTGGGTGCTTCAGGGGCAGCTGTACTCTAGCTTTGTCCTTCGGGGAGCCTCTGCCTCACCGTTTCCAGACCGCCTGGCTCCCTCAGGCCCGGGCCCCAGCTAGCCAGGCCAGGAGGGTCCGGCCAGCAGTGCAGCCCCCGGCCATGTAGGAGGAGGAGCCACGTCTGTCTATGACACCAGTGTCCTGGGCACCCGGGGACTGCAGGAGCCCCTGCTCTGCCTTCGGGCTCTGGCCACAAGACTGGCCTGAGAGCCTCATGGTCTGCAGTATGCTCTTGCTGGCTTCCCAGGGCCTGGATCTGGTCACCAGTTGGGCCCTGCTCTGATGAGAGCCACCAGGGCCCTTCAGTCCCACGGCCTCCTCAGACCCGTCCAAGACCCTAGTCCCCTCTCCTCCCTAGCCCCAAACAGCTCTTTCTGGTGGCTTCAGGACACGGGACACAGGCCCTTCTGCAGATCCTGACAGGGGCGTCGTGGATAGGAGTCTGCGGCGGTCAGGAGGCGGGCCCGGGCTCTTGGAGCCTTTACTTTCCTATCTGCAGAATGGGGACAGTAACGTTTTTTACTGCGGAGCTGGTCCTATGCGTCAATAATCTAAAGGCCCGCCCGGCCTTTCAGCAGGGAAGGCGAGGGCTCAGAAATGAATTCCTCACCAGGAAAACCTGGGTCCCACTCAGGCTGGCCCTTTCCTTCGGCCCCCTCTGGCGTCTGACCCTCTGTAAAAGGAACCTTTATTGTGTGTGTTGGGCTGGCACGGTGCAGAGGGTGCTGCCCAGAGCATCTCAGTCACCCCTTCTGCAACCCTGGGAAGTGGGGGCTAGAATGCTCCCGAAGACCAGAGAGGCTTGGTGCCCTGCCCACGGCCAAGCTGAATTTGAAGGCCAGCCCAGCACAGGAGCTCATAGCAAATGAAGCTCGGTCTTGAGGAACTGAGGGCAGGCTAGGCCAGGAGGAGCCTTCCTGAGCTCAGGGCAGGGGGTGCTGTCTCCGCGCGGGGGTGGCCAGGGGCCCGGGAGAGACTGGGGCCCACAGTGAGGCCTTGCAAATAAAAAGGGCAGACGGACGAGAGTCCTGCCTGCCCTTTCCCTCATCTGCCTGCTCTGTGCCTCCATCGAGGGCCCCCTTTCTCAGCCTCCTGCGGGTCCTTGGAGTGTTTCTTTAAGCACATACACTCGGAGGCTGCCCCGTAATCTCCCTCTGCTTCTGGCCTCACATCGCAGGTAACTACTCTCTATACTCTTAATAACATGCCCTGCAGATCTTTCCCGGCTGATACCTAGAGTACGTCCTCGTCCTTTTTATAAATAGCTGCTGCATCCGTCAGGGGCCTGGCAGGAAACAGATGGCTCACTCAAACTGGGCAATCCGAGGAGCGTTTACTAAGAGGGACTCTTGAGGGAGGCGTGGGCAGGAGGTAGCGAAGTCACGAGGCGGGGGGCGCTCATCCTTACTGCCCGAGGCTTGAGGGGCCAGGGGAAAGGGGGAGAGATGGCCATCTCTCCCCAACGGGGCGGCCAGGGCAGGAGCCGTGACCTCAGCTGGCCAGAGGTGTCTCTACAGGAGGGGACTCATACCTCTGCTTCTCCCTCCTCCTGGGCCCCTCCCCTGCTGGACGAAACTGATCTGAAGTCAGAGGCAAGGGTGGTCCCGTCACCCAGCAGCCCCCAGGGGCCCCAGGCAAGGTGAAGGGTGCTCTATGAGTCTGAAGGGCCGATGGAAAGATCTCCAGGTGTGTGCTTCAGCAGGCTCTCCCAGGTTGCTGTGCCAGGCCCATTCCTTGTTTTTGTTTTTTTTTTTTTAAACAAGTGGTTTCACTTAGATTAGCTTGCTCTCCACACGCGGGCATATCTAAAGGATACATTTCTAGAAGTGAACTTCCTAGGTCAGAGGGTTAAGGCATCTGCTGTTTCGGCGGGCATCGCAGGGCTGCCTTCTGTGGGGTTCATGCCTTGTCCTACATAGTTTCACCAACGAACGGTGCTGTCAGATTTGCATTTCTGCAAAGCTCCAAATGTGAGAAACCACTGCAGGGCTAATTTGCATTTCTTTTTTTAAAATTTGCATTTCTCTTAATTTGCATTGTGTCTGAGGGCCCATGTTCTTTATCATTTTTTTCCTATTGCATTATTGATCTTTATCTTCTTAGTTTCCAAGAGCTCTTTATATATTACGGATATTAGCTCTCTGACAGTGATCTAAGTTGCAAATATCTTTTTCCCACTGGGTCTCTCGACTTACAGTGGCTTTTGCTTCGCAGGGTTTTGATCCATCAATCTTTTATGGTTGTTAAATTTCGAGTCATAGTTTGAAAAGCCTTCCTTGCTTCAAGATTGTAAAGCTCGATTCTTCCCATACCTCTGTGGTTTCATTTATACATTTAGATTTTCCTTCCATTTAGAGATTATCCCGACATGTGGTGTGAGATATCTAACCTGCTCCTTTTCTTCCAGAAAGCTGCAGTAATGCTCCTTCCTGCAAGGGACGCTTTTCTGCTGTCCAGAGCCTGTCAGAATGATCCTTCTAGAAGGTAAATCTGTCAGTGCATTTCCCTGACTAACGCTGCTCAAGGTCTCCTGGTGGCTCTCGGGATGAAGTTCAGACTCAATCACCTGGCATCCTTGGCCTTGTGGGGTCTGGCCTCAGTTTACCCCAGCCCATCCTCACGGAGGCTTCCTTCCCACCCCTCGCCTGATGAGCAGCCCTCAGCCTTCAGGTCTCAGGGTCTGCGTTACATTCTCTGGGAAGACCCTCCTGCCCACAGGTCTGGATTGGGGACCCGAGCACTCCCCAAGTGTGCGACACAACCACGGCCAGGGAGGGCAGATCCAGGCTGGACCCGTGCATCCCAGTGCCTGGCACGTGGGGCGAGCTTATTCTTGCCTGCATTAAGAAATTCAAGCCTCGAAATCAGGACAGCAGCTGTTGATAGGGAAATAAAATGTTTTTCAGGAACATCCCTGAATCCACCCTTGGCACTGAAATGCTCTTAGCCTCTGAAGGGCTTAAGGAAGAGTGGGCACCGAGCCAGCCCTGTAGACAACAGAAATGAGCGCAGGCAGAAGCTTCCATAATGCATGTGCCGTGCCGCCGGTCCCCAGAGATCCATGAAAGGATGGATTATGTTTTCAGCAGGAAGAAAAGAAATTTGTCATCTCCTCCACTGCTGGGAGCCAAGGTCACCCAGACTGCAGACTCACCTTCTTGATGACACCAGGAGTGTCCCTGGGGCGTCAGGAGATGCTGGGGCTGGGCTCGGGGTCTCAATGCCGGGGGTGGGGCACAGGTGCTGCTCAGTGTCTTGGGGCTGAGCCCTAGGGCACTGTTGCCCTGCGGGGCACTTCCAGAGGGTCCCCAGCACAACTGAGAAGGGCCCAGAGCATGTTCTCAGTTGATTCTAGCTCCTCCCATGGGGGCTTCCGCAGCGTGCGTACCCCTCACTCACGGTGACAGCACGTCCAGAAACTGGGACTCCCATCCACCCCAGCTCTTGGTGCTGTTGGGGTGCCCATCGTCCTCCCTGTCCATCTCTCCTATGGCGTGGGCTGCCAAAACACAGTGGCCAGAGAGCATGACCTAAGATGGCCATCTAAGACGCTGCTCTGTTGGCGAGGCTCAGTTTACTCAAGAGAGCTGACAGTTGCAGGGGTCCAGGCCTGGGCCGCAGGTCAGACAGAGCAGCTGACTCCAGGCTCCGCAGGGGCTGTCGGGCAGGAACGGAGTCCCACTTGGCCCGGGAGCCATAGCTGGGCAGTGGGTATGCAGTAAACGCTGTTGACTGGGGGTCCTTAGGTGGAACACTGTGGCTGAGCCTTGGGCTTGAGGGGTAAAGCGAACAGCTGGTACAGACAGCGGGGTACAGAAATGCAGATGGTGACTAGAGGCAGGACCAAAACAGAGAGCGCCCCGAGCCAAGAGCATGGGAAGTCAGGAATGACTGCCTGGTAGGAGGGTCAGAGCTGACCTTGAAGGGGGAGGAGGACTTTGACAGCTGTGGGCATCCAAGGAAGGACCTTCAGGTCTGAGCAAAGAGAGGGAGCCGGGGGTGCCTGGGTGGCTCAGTTGGTTAAGCGACTGCCTTCGGCTCAGGTCATGATCCCAGGGTCCTGGGATCGAGTCCCACATCGGGCTCCCGGCTCAGCGGGAAGCCTGCTTCTCCCTCTCCCACTCCCCCTGCTTGTGTTCCTGCTCTCGCTGTCTCTGTCTCTGTCAAATAAATAAATAAAATCTTTAAAAAAAAAAAAAAGAGAGGGAGCCGGAAGATGCTGGATGTGTTCGGATATACAAGACGGGCAATAAAAAAGGCTCTACCCCATTAGTAATCAAAGGAGGCCAATGAAAGCAGTAATGAGATGCTCCGCCCACCCCCCTAATATTAAGTAGGCAAAGATAAAACCACGTTGGAATCCAGGCCTGGAAGAAAGTTGGGAGATTGACCCTCTTACCAGCGTGAACCGGGTCATCTGGTGGCGCGCATAGCGAGCTAGGGACTCTGTATGTGTTTTCACCAAAGGGCTAGCTCCAGGATACTTTCCTAAGGATATAATTGAGGCCGGGCGCCAAAATTCAGCCGCACCAATTTTCATCAAAGCACAGTTTATGACAAGGAAGAAATCTCAGTGTGTAACAGTTGAGTCGGTTGAGTAAACTTTGGCCATTCAAAATCTTGGTGTTAAAGAGGAGTTACCGTCATGAGAAAATGTTCCCTATAAGCTGTGGGTGGAAAAAGCAGGCTTTAATACAGTGGGAAGGGAATGAGGCACGCGGTGCAGAAATGGACAGAGGTGTGGGTGCGTCCGCGGGACTGTCTCACTCCCCCGGCCCTGGGATGCGGGGCGCCGCGGGGTCCTTCCCTGGGAGGGGGTGGCCCCCGGTGCTGACAGCGCCCCCTAAGCCAGGGCTGGCTCTTCAGCTGTCTCCCTTCGCTTCCCGCCCCCCACACCCATGCTCTGCAGAGCTGGTATCCCGCCCCAGGGGAGCAGGGCACGCACCCAGCTCATTATAAAAGGGATTCTTCCACTTGCCATTTGTCACTGTCCCCTCCCCGTCCTACAGCTTCCTTGCAAACCTTGTGGTGGGAGGGGTGGCTGGGCTCAGTCCCAGTATTCCCTAACCCGCCAAAATTTTTGCTTATAATTTTGAATGTTTGTTTTCTATTTATTTATGTATTTATTTGTAAAGATTCTATTTATTTATTTGAGAGAGAGAGAAAAGCAAGCGAGAGAGCACCAGCAGCTGGAGTTGCAGAGGGAGAGGGAGAACCAGGCTCCCGGAAGAGCAAAGAGCCCGATGCAGGACTCGATCCCAGGACCCTGGGATCATGACCTGAGCTGAAGGCAGCCGCTTAACTGACTGAGCCATGCAGGTGCCCCTGTTTTCTGTTTTAAAGTTCAAACACACAAAAGGGTGCCTAGTGAAAAATAGAATTCCTAACCATGAGTTTTCAAACCTATGAGGACCACTCAGCATGATCTGTTTCTCCAATAGCCCCCTGGAGATGTTTTGTTCTAAACATCTGATGAATATTCAGTTCCATGTATGTAACATCTCTGAGCTACTTTCACAGACTCCTAGTGCATTGTGCTGGTCACTTTGTATCTTGCTTTTCTTTTCTTTTCTTTTTTTTTTTTTTAAAGATTTTATTTATTTATTTGAGAGAGAGAGAATGAGAGACAGAGAGCACGAGAAGGAAGAGGGCAGAGGGAGAAGCAGACCCCCCGCCGAGCAGGGAGCCCGATGCGGGACTCGATCCCGGGACTCCAGGATCATGACCTGAGCCGAAGGCAGTCGCTTAACCAACTGAGCCACCCAGGCGCCCTGTATCTTGCTTTTCACTTAATGATGTGACTTGATGATAATTGCATCTCATTCCTGGGAGAGTGCCCTTTTATTTTTATTTATTTATTTATTTATTTAATTTTATTTTTTTTTGAGAGTGCCCTTTTAAAGGCAACATACTATTTTACCATGCCTCGGGACCATTATTTATTTGGCAGTGGATAGGTTTGGTTGTAACCTATCTCTTTCTACTTCAGTGAAGAAGGTTTTGCGCCAGTAAATTTGCAAATGTGTGACAGGATCTGTAGATAAAAGACCCTAGAAGTGAGCGCAGCTTTGTATCCTGGAAAATTGGGTGGAAATCACCAAAGTATCCTCCACGGGGTGATGCACCAGTTTGCACACCACCAACCACGTATGACTACTTGTTTCTCCTCTTGTCCACACAGTGAGTCCTCGGATTTTTTGATCTTTGAAAAATGGTGGAAAGATTTCACTTATTGTGAATGGGGCTGGGCATCTTTTAATGTTCTTTTTTAAATAATGAAATATGGGGGCACCTGGGTGGCTCAGTGGGTTCAGCGTCTGCCTCAGGCTCAGGTCATGATCCCAGGGTCCTGGGATCGAGTCCCGCATCGGGCTCCCTGCTCAGCAAGGAGCCTGCTTCTCCCTCTCCCTCTGCCCATTTGTGCTTTCTCTCTCTCTCAAATAAATAAATAAATCTTAAAAAAAAAAATGAAATACATCACATACGCTGAGAAGTACATAAAACATATTTGTGCTATAAAATGAATAATTATGAATAAAGCTCTCAGAGAGAGCTTAACAACAAGCAGATTGGGACTTAAAACAGACCAGCACCCCAGGACCCACTCCCTCTGTGCGCGCCCTCTCTTGTCCTGACTCCCTCCTCCCCCAAATTCTGTGACAGTGCTCATCCTAGAAATCACTATGCATCTTTTAACTTCTCAAAGCCTGTGGTTAATCAGCACCCTCCTCCCCCTCCCAGAGGACACAGACCAAAAATCACTTACATCCCATTTACCCCCTCCTCTAACTTACGTGTTATTGCTGTCTTTTATTTTGATTCTACTTTCTTCCTCCTACTGGCTTCTAGGGTCTTTTTGTGTATTTGCAAATTAGCTCTGTGTCGGTGGTAGGAGTTGCAAGTATTTCCCCCAGTTTGTCTTTTTTATTTTTATTTTGGCCACGGTGGTTTTGCTGTGAGGATTTTCCAAAATATATACGTATTAATTAAAATAGACTAGCAGGTTGTACACCAGAATGAGAGCCGCCCTAACCGCAATAAATGGTGGAATTATGGCTCGTTTTTGTGTTTTTCCTTTGCATTTTTAAAGTTATTGTTTTGTGTGTTTTTTTGTTTGTTTGTTTGTTTTAAATCGAGGACACTTGACTTCCGTAATCAGAAAGAAATACAGCAATGCCGTAAGGACAGAACTTTTTTTCGACCACGCAGGTCTGCCCTGGGCTTCCCTGGGGGTACAGATGAAGTCTCTTTGCATTAAGGCCCAAGTGGCTTCAGATCCCGCCTCCCTCCCCCTGGGGCGGCTGCAGACCCCAGGGTCTTGGCCTCGCCCATGGTCTCCCCAACTGTCTCTGGAAGACCCGAGGGGGGCCCTGAGGGGTCTTCACCTGCCTGTCCACGATACCCTGGGCTGCTGATACCTGTAACCTTGAACGTGCCCATGCTGCCACCCCTGGTCGTCAGGTGACCCTCCTGAGACTCGCGTCGCCAAAGCTGGGCGGCTCCTTGACTCTCTGGCACCTTCCAAAAAGCTTTAGTTGAAACTTTTCTCTTTTTGTCTAGCGTCCTTATGCAGCCAGGCTGCACCGAGTAGGTGCTTAGTGGGGTACAGGTCGGAGGCAGTGAGGTGACGGGGCCCAAAACAGAAGTAGAGGGGACTCGCAGGGTCCGGGGGTGCCCTGAGGGGAGGGGGGCCGGCTGGTGCTCAGCTGCCCTGAGCAGCAGGGCATGGTCATCCGAGGGCTCTCCCCAGATGGTGGCGCTGTCCTCAGGGCGTGGCAGGAGAGACCGGGGTGCCTTTCCCAGGGCGCACGCCCAAGTGTGGGGAGCAGGGGGCATCCGCCACTCCCGCCTTCCAAGCCCAGAGCCTGGGAGGAAGGCCTATCACTCCTACTTCCTATTGTCCTCGCCTTTTGGGCCCTTGGGAGCCCTTCCTGGGCTGCGTACCCTGGCATGTCTCCTGGGTGACCGTGTGTGCCTTTTACTCTTACCAACCCTGAAGCTTTTAGCGGTTTTGCCTGTCCTGGGGAGCTGCTCGAAAGCTCTGGGCCACGTTTGAGGCTCGCCCACAGCAAGCCTGAGCTCCAGTGGCCTTCGTTTTCGGGTTAGCCTCTTCCTTTGCTGGGCTTTATGGCCCTACACTTGTTTTTCTTTCTTTTTTGGCTCCTACATTAATTTATGCAATCTTATTATATATGTGTATCCTCGTAAGCACCTTAAATCCTTTCCAGAAACGTTGGGAAGAAATCATAAATACCATTTCTATCTTCATCCGGAGTCTGGAGGTGGGTAAACATTTCGGTGACAGCCAGCTTCATTAACCCTTAGCTGGGCAGGCAAGAAGGCTGGCTCCGGAGCAGAGCGGGGCCCTTGGGGTCCAGAAGCTTCCACTGCAAGCCCACGGAGAGGCTCTGAGGAGGGGGCTGCTGGAGGGAAAACGTCTCCAGCTGAGAGTGGAGTATAGGAGCTGGAGCCCGGCAGGAGCACTGCTGAGGGCCACTGGGAACCCTGCATTTCCACGGGGTGACTCTCTGGAAGCCGCACCCCCCTGGGTGTTTGAGAAAAGGCACATTTTCACTGACCTGGGAATAGGGGTTTTTCTAGGCTTGTTTGGCAGAAGATGGAAGCCAGGTTTGCTGTGGGTGCCGGCGGGAGAGTAGGTGAAGGGCTCAACCACCGGTTCCAGGCTGAGCAAGGAAGGACGAGAGGCTGGGGGTGTTGACAAGATCCAGGCCCGGGGTGGGGGGCAGTGCATGGGGGCCGGGACAGCCCTGGTTGGCTTGGGTGTGAAGTTTGGGATCACCTTCTGGAGGTGGGGCTGTCTTGGGTGATAGGGAGGTTTCAGGGTGGCCACAGGAGAGGCTCGCTGAATTGCGTGGTGGGGAGGTCACTGATTGCCTGGACAGGTTCCCCCCTCTGGATGCTGACCACTCGTTGGGGGTGGCAGTGGCAGGGTGGGTCAGTGAGGAGGAGTGAAAAGGAAAACTATATAGAGGAGCCTGGAGAAAAGGAATAGGTTAGGGACTGGAGATATTGTTTTGAACCCCCGAATCCAGCTGCGTCGGAAGATAATTTATTGATTCATAGATTCGAAATCTCCAGGGATAGTATAGACTTCAGGAGAGGCTTGATCAAGCATGCAGTGGAATCCCGGGGGCCATGGTGTGGGCATCATCTTCAGGTGGCTCTTCTCTTGGTGGCTCGGGGGTGGACAGCAGCAACTACGCTCAGGCTCTTTCTTACTGAGAGATGACTTTTTTCCCCAGAAGTTTCTGTCAGGGAAGCATCTTTCCTAGAAGACCCCAGCAAACATCCGGTCTCACTGGTCTGACTTGGGTCATGTGCCTACCCGCGGACCGATCCCTGTGGCAAGTTCTGGGGTCTTCTCTGGCTCTTGCCCCTGAGTCAGTGTCCCTGGGTCTGACGGAAGTTTCGAGGGGCACAGGGGGTGATGCTGGGGCTGGCGGAGCACCCCCTTCAGAGCGAGGCTTAGAGAAGTCATCGGGGTGAGTGAAAGGACAGGGCGGGGAGTTGGTCATGGCTCTACCGAATTTGCCCTTCCTCCAGGAATTTTGTTCGGAGACATGAGTTCCATCCACAGTGTGGAGGCCGGCATTTTGCATCTGGAGCCGTGGGTCGCTGCCTTATTTACTCCACACGCTAATCCCCTTCCTATGTGTCACGCATAGTACTGAACTTCTCCATGAAAACATGAATGATTCATATCACTAAGGTTTACATTTTTTTTTTGTTCTGATGTGATAAAATTAGCCACCATGGCTTAATTGATATAAATCAACTCTGAAGTCCCTGTGGGTCACTGGCTGAGGCCAGAGAGGGCGGGGCTGAGACCCAGCTTGGATGGCCGTGTCCTTCCAGAGCCAGCCTCCCCTGATGGCCGGCACTGAGCCGCGTCCTAGGGAAGATGCTCTTGAACTCAGTACACGTTTGAAACTGAGTCGTGTCTGATGGGGGTCCCCTGCCCGAGGCCGGACAGCAGGGAGGGAGGATGGAGACCCTGGGGGTGAGCCCCAGGGTGGAAGGGGGTGTGCCTGCATTCCCCGCCCCCCTTCCCTCAGGAAGGGGCTTTGCAGACGGACATCACGGCTCAGCTAGAGGCGTCCTGCTATACCTCCTGTCCCTGCTCTGGTCCCCGCAGCCTGGGCACCCCTGCCTGCATGGGCTTCTGTTTCCCTCGAGGTGCCTGCCCCTGTGAACCTCTTGCCTTCTTCCCGTGGATATGTGTGCAGCCCGAGAACCCTAGACGGCACATTTTTGGCGCCATCAGTGGGATGGGGCTGTCCTGGGACTGCTCTCTGGAGTGACCGTCCGAGAGGACACAGCTTGACTGTCAGAGAGATGCTCTGAAGGGGACTGAAGCAGTTGGCCAGGCTGGCAGGGAAGGGAGGAGGGGGGCTGCACCGAGGAGGCCATGATAAGGGCCAGGCCCGCAGAGCTCCAGGAAACGCATTCTGGAAGCACATTCCAGACATGGCCTGAGCTGGGGGCTGGAAGAATATTAGGGTGGGAGAGCCAGGGGGGCCCCCAGGCAGGAGGTGGGGGCTCATTGGGAGGGGGGAGAGCAAATCAGGCCCCAAGGGAGGTTTTAAATGTAATGTGAAGCCACTGAGGGCTTTTCTAGAAAATTGTCTTTGTGGAGACCTAATGTATGGACAGTAAAATGCACCCGTTTTTAAGTGTACACATTATGAATTCTGATAGATGTCTATAGACGTGCCACCACCATCCCGATCAAGATTAAAACATTCCACCATCCCCGGAAGTGCCGGAAGTCTCCTGTACCCCCCACTCAGTGAATCCCCCCACTCCCCGCCAGGCCGGACCCCAGCCCCACGCAACCACTGATCTGCTCGGTTCCCGTAGATGAGCTGGCTTTTTCTAGAACTCAGGTCTCTGTTGTCTGACTTCTCTCCCTCACCAAAATGCGTTTGAAATTCGTCCGTGTTTTACGCGTATTAGTAGATTTTTAAAAATTGCCGAGGAGTATTCCATTTTGTGAAAAACAAAACAAAACAAAACAAAACACCCCACCATCATCCTGTTGGGGACATTCGGATTATTTCCAGTTTGGGGCCATATGAATAAAGCTGTTTCCCGAATGCAAGGGTGGCATTTTCTTGTGGTTTGCATTTGCATCTCCACTGGGGTGCCACGCTCTGACAGGACATTTGACCGAGTCTCGAGGTGAAGGTCTCCTGGGCGCCAGGTGGACTCACGCTTCTTCATTTTTCTCTTGAGATCCTGGCTCTCTTAGCTCCCAGCTTCGCTCTTCTCCCCCTCCCCGCCCAGCTGCAGGCAACTGCAAGTTGGTCTCTGGTGTCCAGTGAAAACTGGGGGCCAAGCTTTGGCCAGAAACCTCCCAGGGACACAGCACGAGGATCCTAGGGATGCAGGGCCAGCCAAGTCCAGTTGTGTCCACGCTCAGCCCCCTGATGACTGCCAGCAAGTGCCACTGGGGCTTGTTTTCAGAGAGAGAGGTGTCACTGACAACTTCTTAGGGTGGCTTCTGTTGGTGGGTCCCCTCCATAGCAGGACCACCGAGGTCACTATGTAGCCTGGGGTCCCTTCTGGGCTTCCTGATCGCACGCTGTCTCCTGGCTGTCTGCCGTCCTCTCTTTGGCGGAGACCAAACCCTCTAGCCTGGCTCTCAAGGTGTGCCCACACTGTGGGCTGTGAGGGGGGCACCCCGTCTGACCACACCTGGTGATCTGCCTGGATCCGTCCTGTGGTGTCTCCTCAAAACCACAGCCTCTGGCTCGCTCCCTCTCACTTCCTGACTTGTGTCTGTGCTTTTCCTTCTGCCTCTCCTTCTCTCCTCCCTTTCCCACCTGGCCCACCTGGCCCACCTGGCCCTCTTGTCACACCTGACCTTCTTGTCTCATCCGATCCAGCTCAGCTGTGAAGTTTCGAACTCGGTGCCCCCTAGGCTGAGTCCAGCGCACTGGGGTCGTGAGAGGTGCCGTCACCTGGTGTGTGGGTGAGGCCCAGTCTGGGTGTGTGCCCCGAATACCTGCTCAGGAGTGGCCTGTCTCTCTACCTTGGGGTCCTAGTTCAGTGACCATGGGGAGTCATGCAGGTAGGCATCCACGGGGGCCTGCTGGAGAGTCCTGGAGAGTGGGGGCTACAGTGTACCCACTCTCACAGTTTGTGTTTCCTGTCCCTTTGCAGACCCTCAGAGGACAGGGCCATAGCAGACAGTGGGGTATAATGGAGAATCGCCCCAGAATGTGAGTAGGAATCAGGTCCCAGGTCCTCTGACTCCAACCAAGCACGCGGGCCCAGGCAGGCTCTATTCTGCTGGCCTCTGGGTTGGGCCTTCCCCATCCGTTCCAAGGTCAGAGGCACTGGAAGGGGTGGGGGTTGGGGTAGGTGTGGGCTGGCCCATTTAGTTATCTGGATTTATATGTTGAAATTGTGTTGCCCGGCCCTCTAAGAAGACCAGCAGTGCCAGGGCCCACTGTCGAATGGATTTGTTGACCCGAACCCCATCCCTGCCCCTGGGGCCAGAGAGACGAGGAGCCCCGGCGGCGGGGAACAGGGATGTGGGGCCAGCAGGAGGACGCAGGCGGTGTGTGGCCTGCTCTCGGGCACTTCTGCTGGGGATGAGCTGCGGCAGACCAACCCACGAACGGCATCACCATCTAGGGGGGAAGCAGACACTGCCTGACCGAGCCGATGGCCAGTAGGATTTGCAAGCCACCGAGTACGTGGAGTAGGGACAGGAATCCTGATGGTCCTGCCAGGGGACGGGGGGACAAGGATGGGCACAGCCCTCCTGGTATGTGGTGAGCACCCCTGCAATACCACTCCACGTGTGGTCTGTCCTGGTTGCTGGGGCACCTTCTCAGGGGATGTTGGGGACATGTCCAAGCTCTGTCGCCGTGAGAAGTGGCTCATCCCAGGGATGCGCAGTCCTACGGCTGGGCCTTCACGCAGGGCCGAGAGGAGAGGTCAGAACTAGGAGGCTATTCCGTAATGCAGTGTCAAGAAGACCCACCCAGCAGTGCACTCCCGTCTTGGAAGGACACACAAAGCGCCAGGATGCACAGCAAAGGCACCAGATGCGGATTGGGATGTGTGAGGGGTGTTCAGGGATGCAAGGGGACAGAGCAAGGGACAGAACGAGGTGCAGGCTTTGGGGACCCTCACGGGATAGAGGCTGTGGACTCAGGAATCTAAACTCAGTCCCCTCCTTCGAAAGCCCCCAACACAACAAACCAGCAAGTGGCTGTAGATCTCAGGACCAGGCTGCTTAGAGGACAGCACCGTGGGGAGAAGGGTGTGGGATGGGGGTGTGGTGGGGGTGTGGGCATGTGAGGCCAGGCAGTGGTCAGCGGGTGGGCAGGGAGGGGAGGAGCCTCCAGCAGGGGTGGAGGTGGAGGGTTTGGTGCAGGAGTGGAGGGTGGAGGGGCAGGAGAAGGCCAGCGGCTGAGGTGTGTGTGTGCGTGTGTGTTTGGGGAGCCGTGGTTGGCCAGGCCAGGCGGGCACAGGGGCCACCAAGGCTGTGTGGGCTCAGGCTGGGCAGTGGCAGACATGCCCCTTGGGGGGGCCCTCTGTCTGGAGCCGGAGTGGCTGGCTTCTCCCCCTGCTGCGTGCACCTGTGCCTCTCCTAACGGGGGGTCCAAGAAGTCGGCATTGTTTTTCAATCCTCTCTGACTCCTCAAACGGGGCGGAGGCTCCAGCGCAAACACCATTTGTGCATTTGGGTTCTCGGGGCCGTTTTCTGTCTGTTAGGGCCAGGGCCCAGGCTGGGAGGTGGCCATGTCCCGCGGCTCTCTGCCCTGGAGCTGAGGACGCCTCCCTTGCTTTGGTCTTGGCCTGCTTGCCCTTCCTCCCAGGGTCCGCCCTCCTGCCTGCTCGTCCGGGAGGTAGGTCGGTGTCCTTGGGTTTCAAGGTCACTTGGTGGGTCAAAGCCTTAGAACTATGTCAGGAAATAGCTTCTGATAACACCCACAAACACCCCTGGCGTACCGCCCCCTGGGGTATTTCCATTCATGCCCCTGAAACTGGTGCTCGCACCAGCCCCGTGCATTCGTGTCCCTGTTTCACAGATGAGGGGACAGAGGCTCAAAGCGGGGAGGTCCCCTGGGAAGACCACGGAAGCCAAGAGGACGGGTGGTTGGACGGGGAGCTGCGCTCTGGCTGGTGTCCCCACCGATGGCTCGTGTCAGTCCCAGGATCCAGGTGCGGGGCCTGCAGGGAGGCTGTCAGGCTGCCAGCATCCTGGGAGTGGTAATGAAGCTTCGATGGGTCCGCGTCCCGGGCCCGTGTGCCCCGAGCCTCTAACTGCTGGGTGCTGGCCAGCCGAGAGGACACGACGGTTATTGCAGACCTGGAGGACTGTCCGGTTCCTTTGGGTGTTGTTTTTTTCCATTGCAATTGAAACAACTTCACTCCTTCTTGCAGGGCTGGGGCCCGGCCTCTCCTGGCCTCGAACAGCTGAGCCGGGCCTGGGAAACTCTGACTTACTTGGACTGCTGGGAAGAGTGTCGCTGTCACATCTTCAGCCCTGGCCCTGTCCCGGCTGGTGACCTCAGGGGTGGGCCCCGGCCAAGCACTGGGCCTTAGGCTGGGGTCGGGGTCTGGCTCCCTGGTCCTGAACCTCCTGCCAGGGCCAGCTGTGGTCCTCACCTCTGCCCTGGGTCGCCCAGGGAGAACGCCTTGCCTCTAACGTCAGCCGGACCCAGATTCCCACCCTGGGGCCAGTCCTGGGACCTGGGCCCAGGGAGGTTCAGCCAGGGCCTGGCTGAAGCTGCTGCACTCGCCTGCTCTGTGCCCCTTTCCCTGCCTGTCCTGGCTCCTATCAGCCTGAGCAGAAGCAGCACCCCAACCAGAGTATGCGGTCCCAGCTCAGGCCGGTCCACCCTGTCTGGAGCCATCTCGCGCTGGGCTCCCGCTCTTGGATGTGGGTGGGCAGTGCGGGGGCTTGAGCTCTCATTCTGGCCTGGCACAGCTCCGTGGGGCTGTCTTAGCACTGAGGATCTGGCCTCCCACTTGCTCTGGGGGGCTACCTTAGAGGTCCCCGTCCTTGGACTCCCTGGAGAAAGCAGACCAGTGCCCAGCCTCAGTCACAGCGGGGCCTGGGAGTCCAGGGGATGATGGGAAGAGGATATCCACCCAGGCCTGACTGGCCGGAGCCAGGGGAGAATCTGCAAGGGACCAAGTTATGCCTCTGAGCCTGCTGCTTTTGGCTCTGGAATGTTCCACACCTGTTGACCCCTTGCACCTCCACCGAGGGGGCTCAGAGTAGTTAGGCTCCTGGCAGGATGCAAGGTCCATCCAGATGGAGCAAACAGAGGGAGGTGAATGAAGGCATCCACGGGGGTAGGGGGTCCCAGGGCCACAGCTGTAGGGGCTGGGACCACCCCCCCAGACAGCAGAGCCAAGAGAGGGAGCAGCGTTGACCAGCAGTTTTTAATTCAATACATTTCTAGCAAGTTTGGATAGATGGTTTCCAAGGGGTACAGCAGAGAAGTAGCAAATTTGTGTGTCTGAATGCATCTGAGAGGTGTGAGTGTGTCCGCCTGGGACACGAACCCCACCCCCCCCGTCCCCACTCCTTCCACTAGCACTTGGCCCTGATGACCTGGGGCCCCCATCCTCAGCTGTCCCTGCCGCCCTCTGCCATTTCCTTTGTGTTGGATGAAGGGGTGGGCACTGGATCCTTCGATTCCTCTGTGCCTTTCCTGGGACCCTGCACAGAGTGCCTCCTCTGTAAATATCTGTGGGGTAAACGAGTCGATGAATAAAAGCATTCACATTGCCTCAAAGGGAGAAGCGCCAGTCCGACATGGAAGAGCGAACCGAAGAGAAAAAAGACTCCGTACAAGCAGATAAGAGAAACACAAAGGCATTGCCGTGCAAGGCGAGCCGGAGCCGGAGCTCGAAGGATCCCGAGCCAGCCTCCTTCACTTCCGTCGGTCTGTCCGTCCGTAGGACCGAGGTCAGTTTGGAGTCCCGTTCAAGCTCCTCCTCCTCTCCCGCCTGTTCCATGCTCCTTCCCAGACATGCTCCCTTCTTCCCTTTGGCCTCGGCATGCCCATCCTTGCATGTGCTCTGGCCCTTGCTCATGCTGTTCTCTGTACGTGGAGTATCCTGCCTTGATGACCTTATAAATTCTCCTTCTTCAAGAACAGGGCAAATGCCCTCTCCTCTGGGAAGCCCTCCCTCCTCCTCCCCACCGTGACCTGACTCTCCCCTCCCGCCCGCAGCAACTCCTACGGGAAGGCTAGCCGGGCGTTGACCCACAGCTCCTGTAACCGTCTGATTTTGAGCCTCCTCCAGTGAGCTCCTCTGAGGCGAGGCCACCGTCTGATTCTTCTTGTAGACATGCTACATGTCCGTTGAATCAAATTGCAGTTTGGGTATTGAAAGCCTCAGGTCTTTGGCAAATTTGGCCAGTGAGGGAGTTGTC
This sequence comes from Neomonachus schauinslandi, assembly GCF_002201575.2. Taxonomy (NCBI): domain Eukaryota; kingdom Metazoa; phylum Chordata; class Mammalia; order Carnivora; family Phocidae; genus Neomonachus; species Neomonachus schauinslandi. Next base: position 5,080,852 of record NC_058409.1, on the reverse strand, counting down.
CCCCAGGGGGCCCAGTATATTGGACGTTTTCTGTGAAAGATTTAAGACAGAAGACCCATAAAGGCAGGGAAGTGGCCCGGCCTAGCACAGAGGGCTTTGTCCAACATTCGACCGAGATGCTTTATAGGAAAGAATTATTTTTCAATAGTCGAAACTTCTTGAACCGTTAAATTGGACACTCTGGGTGCCCCACCATGTACCATTTGCTCTCTTCCGCTCTCATTCCTGGCTTTTAAAAGAGCCATCCATTGTCGTCATTTCAAAATAGTTTGCAAACTTCATGCAGTTGAGTTCAGCCGGGACTGACTGAGTGAGCTCCAAGTCGGGCCAGTGCTGGGTGCCAAGCTCAGAGGCGTGTGAGGCACGCCCCCTTCTGCTCCTGGGCTGCAGATCCCCGGGTGGGGGAGGTGGGGACCCCTGGCCGGAGGGGACGGGTGAACACAGATGTGGGTTCAGGGCGGCCCCCCAAAGGCCAGCACGCCTGGCCACAGGTCTAGGAGGCCGAGGATGGTTGCTGGCTGAAGGAGGTGGCATGGGTGTGTGTAGGGCACAGAGCTCCCGGGACTTGGGGAGACCAGGGTTCAAATCCTGGCTCCACGGCCCACGGGCTGGTTGACGTAGGTGTTTTCTTCTCTGTGTCCCCTCCTATGTACAAGCCCAGCCCGGCCGTCTAGTCTGGCGGGGTCCAGGATGGCACCAAAGTCAAGGGCAGTCCATCCCTTGGTCTCTCCGATGCTCAGGATTCAGGGGAGGCTGAGAGGAAACCCAGATAGGCCTTCAGGGAGGGTGAGGCAGAGGCCAGAGCTGGAGAAGTTTCTGGAAGCAGGCTTAAGTGCTCACCACTGGTGTGGCAGAAGCCGCCGACACTTACCCCATCGAGGAGCCATCCGGGGCCAGGGCTCTCGCTCATCCCCAACCACATCCGTTCGCAGGCCCTGCCGGTCTTCTGCCCTCCCTAGAGTCCACCACGCGGAGCTCTAGCCCAGCCGGGGGGCCCTGCCAGGCCCCGCTGCCCCAGGGTCCCACGATTCCCATGGGTCTGCGACTGGGCTGGGAACCAGCGCCGGGGCGTCTCGGATGCCGATGCCGTCCACACTGGGGCTTTGGGGACCGTGGTCTTCCCAAGATAGGCCTCCGAGGGCGGCTGTTAGTGATGGAGAAACTTTTTTTTTTTACAGATGGAAGCACTAATTAAGACATTTGAATGTCTTCCATATTCCTAATTCTTTGTTCTTTTCCTTTATGTAATAGAGAAGATCCTGCCTAGCTCATTACCAGCTGGTCTAGTAAACATCTAGAGACTATAAGGATATTTTATTTTAATTGCCTCAGACTCAGGATTATGGAAACAAGATGGTAGGGGGAAGGGCTCCGAAGCAAGACTGGGAAGGAATGCTCTCCCAGAAGTGGTCACTTGGAAGCTGAGTGTTCTGGTTACTTTCATTGTCTGAGTGGGTTTAGAGATTTTGACCTGGACCCAGGAAAGACTGAGATCAATTTGGAGGAACAGATCGGCAGAGCCTGAGCCCCTGCCCGGTTCGCGGGAAGGCAGGTTTGAGCCAGTCAATTAAACACATTTCTCCTTAATAAACGTGGCAAAACTGCATGAAAATATGTCTTATTTTCTGAGTTGCATGAATCAAAGGCTGGCAAAAGGCCCGAGAGACAGGAGCTGTTTGCTCTGTGACAGACATGCACAGACTCCTGCTGCTGGCTCTGGGTTTAGCGTACGCAGGGAACATGGCTCGCTTTCCAGAACATGGCTCCCCAGCCAGCCCAGAGGGAGCAGGGGCCGGTGGGGGGTGCCTAGCAGGAGAAAAGCAGGGTGCTATGAGCTCCGCAGGGCGTGAGGTCTTGCGGGTACTGCTCTGGGTCCAGGACTCACCCCACGAATGAGCCTGAGGACCCCAGTTTTCCCAGAGCAGGCCGAAATGGGTGCACAGGGTCCTCACAGCTTACCCTGGGGCCTCCTAGGAGGCTGCTCCCCAGCCTGACCTCTGAGCTGCAGGGGCAGCGCCTGGTGGCGGCCTGCTCTGTTAACACGCAGCGTGGATGGGGGTGCACGAGGCCACGCAGCTTTCCTGGGTCTGGCAGCGAGGCCCACCTGGCTCATGGAAGGTTCTGGTGCCTCAGCTGGCAAGCCTGACATGTTGATCTGGAAGTGGGCCTCTCCTGGGCCCCTCCGTGGCATCCCATCCTGCCTGCTGTGGGTGCTCCCTGGAGACGCCTTGGGCCCCCTGCCCCTGGGCCATGTAGCTCTAGGAAGGAGGGCCGGCTGGCACTTTTGCCCACATGGCCCTGGGAGCCAGGCTGGGAGCAGGGGCCATGCAGGGCGGGAGGGGTGGAGGAAGCAGAACAGAGAGGCGCTGTTCTTGGGGAGAAGACAGAGGTGTGGTGTCCTGTTCTGCTCAGCCCCCACCCCCTACAGGTGACATTTCTCTTGGCTCCACTGGAGGAGCACCTGCTTGGCCTTATTGACACAGGGATGCGCCGTAAATGCTAATTCCCCACTCTTAACCCCTCAGCGTGTGTGTTTATGGCCGAGGAACACTCATTAGGGCCCAAGTGCTTCCCCGGGGCCGAGGAAGCACAGGGCTCGTTAGGGAGGCCAAGTACATCCTGGCGGTTCTAATGAGCTGTGAAAACCACTCAGGACCTGAAGAATTAGCAGGAAGGGTGTCTTTAGATTCCCAGAGGAGAGTTTACTGCCTAATTTGGGAGCCCACAGGCCAAGGCATTTCATGGAAGCGGGGCTAGCAACCTGGGTCTTGCCTTCTGTGACTCTAGAGTCTTGGGGACAAAATTCTCCTGGGGGGGAGAGGCACCATTTTCCTGGGTCTCCCAGACTTTTGGTTGGGGAAAAAGGGATTGAGTGGGTGGGGGTGGGGGCCAGGCTGGGGGGCCACCAGGTCCTCAGAAAAAGGTGGGGTGCTCAGGCATTAGGTCTGCGGTTCTTGGGTGGGGACATGGATGGCGGCCACTGGGAGTCCAGACAGAGCCTGGCTGGCTAGACTGGGGCTCTGGCTAGCTCCTGGGTCAAGGAGGCCTGTCCAGGAGGGAGGGGTCCTGAACGGAAGGATGTGAGGCTTGGGTCAGTTTATTCTCAGAGACCCATCCCTGCTGGGCTTCAGTGGGGAAACTCGCCAGGAATGGGAGAGCCTGGTGCAGCTGGGATTGATCCCCTCGACCTTCTCAGCCCCCTGTCCTCACTGAGGTTTCTTCCCTAGGGATATGCTCCTCACGTGGGACTTCTGGGGCTCCTGCTCCTGGCTTACTCAGCCCAGTGGATGGAGAGGGCCTCTTGCCTAGAACTTCCAGCAAATGTCCCAACCACGGGACTCATAACCGGAACACTGGCCAGACCCTCCCTGAGCTGGGAGCCAGGGTCGGTGACACTGGTGACTCTCAGATGGAAGCCAAGGGGCCAGGGTACTGGTAGACCCAACCTAAAGTGATCCTCGAGCAGACAGCCTTTCCTCCAGAATATCTGTATCCCCAGGAAAGACATACTGTAAGTGGGGGACCAGGGGGCCCACAAGGTAATCAGGCATGCAGGGGAGGGTCCCCTTTCTGGCAAGCAGGCAGCCACTTTCTAAATGCTCTCTCCCACACTGCTTGGCAGGGCAATGGTGCATGCCCTTGGCCACCCAGGTCAGCATGGTCAGGTGTCCATGGATCAAACAGCCCCAAGGCTGTGTGCTCCCCATGTGTATGTGATAATGGTCACCGGCACGTCTCCCAACTCACAGACACATCTTTGCTCTTGTTTCTAAGCTCATAGATCCTCCGTGGGATTTCACAGACTACAGACCCTCCATGGAGATTTCCTTTTTCTCGACACTCTTCACTCTCCCGGCATCCCTGATTCAACATTCTGCTATGTTTCCTTCTGTTCTCTTGACTGCTCCTTCTCAGCCTAGCTTTCTGCCTCTTCCTCCCTGATATAATCTTTAAACGGAGCCTCAGGCCTCAGCCCCCTCCCCTCTCCCTGTGAACCATCCCAGGCGAAGCTCTCCAGCCCTGACTCAGACCACGTGTAGATGAATGGCCCTCAGCTCTGCATCTCCAAGCCTTGAGCTTTGGACTTGCCCACTTGACATCCCATCTGATCCCAAACTTGCACTTGCTCTCCCTTGTCCCATCTGCTCCTCTGCCTGTCTTCACCATGAGCAGATCCTCCACTTGTTCCATCCGGAGACCTGGGTCAGGCTGCACCTTGCCAGCCCCGAGCTCAGTGCTGCAGTGTTGCCCAAAGCAGACTCGCTCTGGGATGGAGCACAATCCCGGGCACCTAGTAGGTGTTCAGTTAGCATTTATGCTGCGGAGGGACCAAAACTGCTCTCTGTGTTCTAGCAGGACCCAGTGGGAGACTTTGCTTCTAAAGCTTTACTTCATGCGCCTGGATGGTGAGGATTATTGCTGCTATTTTAGCTTACTGGGAAGAAAAAAAATTAACAACTCACTCCTGTTATTAAAACCAGAGGAGAGCTACTGGTTTGTCAGAGCAGGCAGGAATCACAGTTAAGAACACTTAGTGCGGCACCCACAGGCCCACCAAATACGGGCTTGGGATGGTTGGGATGATCTCGGCACGTGTCTCGTCCTGTGCTTTCTTTTTTTTTTAAACTTTTAATTTTGACATAATTCACTGGCAATTGCAAAAATTGTAAAAAGAATCCCTCCTAGGCTTGCCCCAGCTTCCCCCAATGGTGACATCTTACAGAACTGCAGTGCAATATAAAAATCCAGGAAAATGACATCAGTGTAATACTGTTAACTAGACTATCAGAGCCTGGCTTTTTCAGCCCTGTTGCAACTTGAAATTGTGGGGGCACCCGCGCGCATATGCGTGCGAGTGCGCGTGTGCCTGTGTGCACGTGCGTGTGTGCACGTGTGTGCGTGTGCGCGTGCACGTGCGCGTGTGCGCATGTGCATGTGTGCACTGCGTGTGCATGTGCGTGTGTGCATGTGTGCAAGTGCGTGTGCAGTTCTGTGCAATTTCATCCCACGCAGAGATTCAGTGACCACCACCACAATCAAGAGGCAGGACTTGGACACGCGGGTAGCTGTATTCTTGGGCATACAAACAAGTCACCAGGAAGAATCTGCTTCATGTTCACTTCCTAAGAAAAGACTACCAGCTACGGAGTTCATGCAAATGAAGACTGGTTCCCATGGAAGAGATGCCTTATGAAAATAATGGCTGAGTTTGCCCGGGAATGAAATACTCCTTTTCATGTTGTTTTTCAGATAATATTCTCTTCCTTTAGTTAACATTGTTTGGTGCATATCTAGAATGTGTGTATGAAAGAGGAAAAAGTACATGGGAAAATCGCCATGTAATTGTCGTGAGGGAAAATACCCTATCAAAGAAATGATAATAGCAGATACCTAGTAGTGTTTACTATGTGTTCAGGAGCAATAAAGCTTAAAAAAAAAATCCATCGTCGCAAAAGAACTCCCTTGTGTCACCAATTTGTATTCACACCCCATCTCCCCTCCCCCTGTCTCTGTCCCCAAGCAACTATTTAGCTGTCCTTCATCTCTATAGTTCTGTCGTTTTTGAGAAGGTGATATAAATGAAAATATATAGTACATATTCTTTGAGATCGACTTTTGTCTCCATTTAGCATAATTCCCTTGAAATTCATTGTTGCATGAATCAATAGTTCATTCCTTTTTATTGCTGAATAGTGTCCCATTGTATGGATATATCAGAGTTTATTCATCATTAAAGAGTAGAGGTTCTGTGAGTATTCATGTGCAGGTTTTGGTGTGAATATCATGTTCATTTCTCAGGAATAGCAGTCCAAAAGTGTAAGGGCCGGGCTGTGTGCTAAGTGCCGGTTTACTTTTGTGAGAAACTGGTAGATACATTTTCCAGAGTGGTGGTACCATTTTACATTCTCACCAGTGATGAATGAGAGATCTCTGCATTCTTGCTACGATTTGGTGTTATCACTATTTTTTTCTTGTAGTTGTTTTAACAAGTGCATAGTAATATTCTGGTTTCAATTTGCATTTCCTAGTGGATACGGGTGCTGAACATTTTTTTTTCATGTGTTTATTTACCATTTCTATCTTCGGTGAAATATCTGTTCATGTCTTTTGCCCATTTTGTAATTGGGTGTTTCTTTTTTGGTAACTGTGGAGGTTTTTTTGTTTATGTTGTAAATTTAAATATAACTTCAAGTGTACGGTTCAATGAACCATCTATACATATACCTATGTATATGTCCATATGTCAAAACCCCAGAAATAGCAAAATTAGAACCACCAGATCAGTAAAATAGTATCTAGCAAGGGGTTTATTGTGCGTATAAGAACAGTCTGCAAACTGGGAGCCCTCAAACCCACAGTGGAATGAGGCCCAGAGGTATAAAATTATAGGACAGTCTTATGCAGTGAAAATACAGAGGCTGTTTATTTTTCCCAATGATTGGGTATAGCGTGAGGGTTTTCCCAGTGATAGGGAATTGGTTAAAAGTAGTTACCTCCTGCCAGCTTTGGGCAATGGCTTAAGTTTCGTTTAGGATTTTCAGAGACATTTCCAAGAAGCAGCCTGTTAAGTTTTACTTATTTAGTAGAATAAGCTAAATAGTTTCACTTACACAGCTTAAATGGTTTTGTCGGGTCAGGGAATTTTCAAGTTTGGTCTTCATTTTGCATTTTACTTATATTCACATATATATGAATGTAAATGTAAATATATAAAAATTATATATGTAAGTTATATATCTACATATAATATATAAATTACATGAAGATCCTGTATTATATGTAGACATATAACAGATATATATATAAAGCCCTCCTCTTGGGTGTGAGTGGGCCATCACTGCTGTGGTTATATAATGTTATATGGATTTTGCAGATGTAATTAAGGGCTTTCATCAACTGACTTTGAGTTAATCTAAAGGAAGATTATCCTTCACTGACCTGACCTTAAAAGAGGTCAAAGTGAAAGAGATTCTCTCGTTGGCTTAAAGGACCACATGGCAGAGAAGAGCGAGTGGCCTTTAGGAACTAAAGGCTTCAGCCTCACACCTGCAAGGAACCGAAATGCTCTCTCACCCTGCATGAACTTGGAAATGGAGTCCAAGGTCCAAATGAGAATGCAGCTAGGTGGACACCTTGATTTTATGAGCATTTTGAGACCCCAAGCAGAGAACCCAGGTGTACCATGCCAGGGCTTCTGACCTGCATAACTGTGTGAAGTATATAATTATATGTGGAATAATAAATCTGTATTTTTTAAAAAAGATTTTATTTATTTGAGAGAGAGTACGAGCAGGGGGAGGGGCAGAAGGACAAGCAGACTCCCTGCTGAGTGCAGAGCTCTACCCGGGGCTGGAATGTGGGGCTGCACACCGGGCTTGATCCCAGGACCCTGAGATCATGACCTGAGCCAAAGTCAGACACTTAACTGACTGAGCCACCCAGGTGCCTCTAAATCCATATTATTTTAAGCTGCTAAACTTGTGTTAATTTGTGATGCGGCAATAGAAAAACAATGCATTTCCCCACTGGATGGCCTGGGCACCTTTGTTGAAAATCAATTGAGCATGTATGTCTGGGCTTATTTCTGGACTCTGTTCTTTTTCACTGATACGTTTATCTATCTTTTTTTTTTTTTACCCAAAATACTATCATTTGGATTACCATAGCTTTATAGTAAGTCTTGAAAATTGGATACTAGCTTCCAGATTTGTTATTCTTTTTCAAAATTGTCTTGGCTATTTTAGGTTCTGTGCACTTTCACGTAAATTTTAGAATCCGCTTTTTCACATCTACAAAAAAAAATTTGCTGGAATTTTGAATCTGAAGATCAATTTGGGGAGATCACACAGATTAACAATATCTGATTCATGAACATGATATATATTCCCATTAATTTAAGTCTCCTTGAATTTCTCTCAGCAGTGTTTTGTAGTTTTCAATGTGGAGATTTTAGGCATCATTTGTTAAACGTGTTTGTATGTATGTAATGCTTTTTCATGCTGTTGTAAATAAAATATTTTTAATGTTTATATTCCAGTTTTTTACTGCTAGTGTATAGAAATGCAAATTCTTCTTGCTTTAGCCTTGTATCTGTGAATTTGTTACCTTCATTTATTAATTCCACTAATTTGGGGTAAATTCTTTTTTTTAAAAAAGATTTTATTTATTTGAGAGGGAGAGAGAATGAGAGAGAGAGAGCATGAGCAGGGAGGAGGGGAGAGGGAGAGGGACAAGCAGACTCCCCACTGAGCAGGGAGCCCGATGCGGGACTGGATCCCAGGACTCTGGGCTCATGACCGGAGCTGAAGGCAGACACTTAACCAACTGAGCCACCCAGGTGCCCTGGGGTAAATTCTTTAAGGTCATCTACATAGACAATCAAATTTTCTATGAATGAAGGCAGTTTTATTGACTTCCTTCCAGTGTTTTTGCCTTTTGCTTATTTTTCATGCTTTATCGAAGTATGCAGGACCTCCAGCATAATGTTCAATAGGTGTTGTGACAGTGGATGGCATTCGGTACATCACCACTTAGTATGATACAAATTATACTTTTTTCATAATTTTTTCCCCATCAAATTGAGGAATTTCATTTCTCGTCCTAGTTTGCTGGGAATTTTTGTCATGAACTGATGTTAAGTTTTGGCAAATTCCTTTCCTGCATCTATTCAAATGACTGTATGATTTTCTCACTAATTTCATTAGTGGTATGGATTATAAATTGGTTTTTGAACTCTTGCATCTCTTGGAATCCACATGGCCGTGATTTATTGTCATTTTTTACATATTGCACGATTTGATTTAGATTCTATTTAGTCCTATGCTGAGGACTTTTGCATCTATGTGCGTGAGATTGGTAATTTTTCTTCCTCAAATATTTGGTAGAACTCACCAGTGAAATCATTTAGACCTGGAGTTTTCTTTGTGGGAAGTTTTGGTTATAGTTATTGAACAGATTTATGTTGTGGTTGATCTGCAAAGCTGGATGCCATCTATCACCTCCTTTTCTGCATGGATCTCCCTCCCTGTTGGTGGGGCGGCCTTGAGACTTGCTTTGAAAAACGGAATACTGCTGCTTTCCTTCTTAAAGCCAGCCACTATGTAAAAAATCTGACTATTCTGTGACCACGTTGCTGAGAGGAAGCTCAAGTGGAGAGATCATTTGGAGGAACACTGAGGTACCAGACATGTGAGTAATTCATTCTTGGAACTTCCAGTTTGGCTCAGCTGCCGGCTGAAAGCAACAGAGTGAGTCATTCTAGCCAATACCATTTGGAGAAGAACCACCCAGCTGAGGTCAATTAACTTAGCAACAACAAAGGGATTTCTACTTTTGTTATTTTAGTTTACTGAGTTTTGGAATTGGCTATGAATCAATAGGATGCTGAAAAGAAGGGCTATTCATGTTTTCTCTTTTTTCTTGTGTCACTTTTGGTATATTTTGTGTCTCAAGGAATTTGTCCATTTCATCTAAATTGTTGAATTCTTCATAAAGTTTTTTATAATATTTCCTTTTTTAAATAAAGATTTTATTTATTTATTTGAGAGACAGAGTGAGTGAAAGAGAGAAAGAGAGAGAGAGCACACGAGCAGGAGAAGAGGGAGAGGGAGAAGCAGGCTCCCTTGCTGAGCAGGGAGCCCGATGTGGGGTTCAATCCTAGGACCCTGGGATCATGACCTGAACCGAAGGCAGACACTTAACCGACTGAGCTATCCAAGTGCCCCAATATTTCCTTATTTTAAAAATATCTGTCGGGGGCTCCTGGGTGGCTCAGTCATTAAGCGTCTGCCTTCCACTCAGGTCGTGATCCCAGGGTCCTGGGTTTGAGCCCCACATTGGGCTCCTTGCTCAGTGGGAAGCCTGCTTCTCCCTCTACCACTCCCCCTGCTTGTGTTCCCTTTCTCGTTGTCTCTCTGTCAAAAAATAAAATCTTTTAAAAAAAAAAAATATCTGTCAGATCTCTAGTGATAACTTCTCTTCTATTTCAGGTATTTTGTAATTCATGCTCTTTTTCTTTTCCTTTTTTTAAGATTTTATTTATTTATTCGAGACAGAGAGAATGAGAGAGAGAGAGAGAGAACATGAGATCAGGGAGGGTCAGAGGGAGAAGCAGACTCCCTGCTGAGCAGGGAGCCCGATGCGGGACTCGATCCAGGGACTCCAGGGTCATGACCTGAGCCGAAGGCAATTGCTTAACCAACTGAGCCACCCAGGCGCCCCTCATGCTCTTTTTCTTGATCAGTCTTCCTGATCAAGAAACTGTTTGGAGTTTTTACAATTTTATTAATCAATTCAAAGAGCTGTTTTTGGCTTTGTTAGTTTTCTCTGTTTATTTGCTTGTTTTATATTGAATTGATTTTGGCTCTTTATTATTTCTTTCCTTCCACTTGCTGTGGGATTAGTATGTTCTTCCTTCTTAGACTGCTAAAATGTAAATTTGAACTATTGATTTTTAATCTTTGCTTTTTTTCTATTATAGATATTTAGAAGTGTGAATTTTCTTCTAGGCACTGTCTTAAGTGCGTTCCATAAAATTTGTTATTTTTCATTATCATTCAGTTAAAGTATTTTCTGATTTTGCTGCTAATTTCTCTGTGTCATATAAGCTTTTTAGAACTATGCTGTTTACTTTCCAAATATTTGGGGTGATTTTCTAGATATCTTATTGTTCTTGATTTTTAACCTAATTCCATTGTGCTCAGGAAATGTACTCTTAGAAGATTTTAATCTTTTGCAATTTACTGAGACTTATTTTATTGCCCAGCATATGGTCTATTTTGGTGAACATTCATGTGCACTTGAAAAAAATGTGTATTTTGAAGTTGTTCAGTGAGGTACTCTGAAAATGTCAATTAGATAAATATTGTTGATAGTGTTGTTCAGACCTTTTACATCCTTACTGATTTTCTGTTTCCTTATTCTGTAAATTACTGAGGTAGGGGTGTTAAAATATCTAGTTATGACTTGGGAATTGTCTAATTTTCTCTTTCCTTGAGTCAGTTTTGCTTTATGAATTTTGAAGCTCACTTATTAGGTGCAAACAGTGCTAGGTTTTTGTGATTTCCCAGGACCCTGGGATCATGACCTGAGCCGAAGGCAGATGCTTAACCGACTGAGCCACCCAGGTGTCCCAACTTTGTCTTATTTTCATATGACCATAGTAGCTTTCTTCTTTTTGCCATTTTCATCTTTTTCCATTCTTTTACTTTCAACTTATCTGTGTATTTATATTTCACATTTATATAGTTTGGCATTGCTTTTTAAAAAAAATATATTTTCAAAAAAAATCTATTCTGACAATCATTTCCCTTTAATTAGAGTGTTTGGCTCATTTATATGAAATTATTGATATAGAGGGTTTTAAGTGTAATATCTAATTATTTGTTTTATATTTGTTGCATCTGCTTTGGGTTCCTATTCTTCTTTTGTTGGCTTCTTTTGGATTAATTGCATATTTTTTAATTCTTTCTTTATCTCCTCTATTGGCATTGAAGCTTTCCTCTTTTTTATTTTTGTTTTTAGTAATTTTAGAGATTACAATATGTGTTTTTAACTTATCACAGTCTACTTATAATATTGTTTCATTTTACATATTACTATCTACACTTCACAAATAAAAGAAACTAATAACAGCATAACTTCATTTTCCTCTCCATTCTTTGTGTTATTGCCATAATTTAAATTTTGTATATATTAAACCTCAATTTATCTATCTATCTGTTATCTATCTATCTATCTATCTATCTATCTATCTATCTATCTATCATCTATCATCTATTAGAGAGAGTGCACCAGTGGCAGGGGAGGGGAAGAGGGAGAGAGAGAGAGAGAATTCCAAGCAGGCTCCACACTGCATGGAGCCTGACGAGGGGCTCGATCTCACGCCCCTGAGATCATGACCTGAGCCAAAATCGAGAGTCAGATGCTTAACCGACCGAGCCACCCAGGCGCCCCTATAAACTTCAATTTATAATGCTATTACTTTTGGTTTAAATGGACATTTGTCTTTGAAGGAAATTAAGGGAAAAACTAGTGCTTTAAGTGTAGATGTTTATCCTTTTCAGAGCTTGTCATTCCTTCCTGTAGATCTGTGTTTCCATCTGGTGTCATTTATCCTCAGTCTAAGAACTCTTTTTAGAATTTCTTTTTTTTCTCTCTCTCTCTCTTTAGTATTTCTTATAGTGCAGGTCTGCTGGCCAACAGGTCTTTCAACTTTTGTTAATCTGAAATGTCTTCATTTCATCTTCATTTTAAAGGAATATTTTTATTGGCTATAACATTCTTCAGTTACAGTTTTCTTTCTTTCTTCATTTCAACATTATTCTGTGATCTTCTAGAATCCACTGTTTCTAATGAGAATACAGTTTTCATTGGAATCATTGCTCCCCTGTATTTATTTTGTCATTTTGCTCTCATTGCTTTAAAAGTTTCTCTTCATCTTCGGTTTTCAGCAGTTTGATCATAATGTGCTTACTTGTGGTTTTTAAATTGTATTTATCCTTCTTGGGGGCTCATTTAATTTTTGGGTTGGAAAGTTGATGCTTTTCATTACATTTGGGAACATTTCAACCATGATTATTTTTTTGAAATTATGTCTTTCCCATTTTCTCTCTGCTCTCCTCTGAGACTTGAATTAGACTTCTGTTGATGAATGTGCTACAGGTCACTGAGACTCTGTTCATGTTTTTAAACATTTTTAATCTCTTTTCTGCAGAGTGGAAATTTTTATGAATTTGTCTCTGGTTCATTGGCTCTTTCTTTTGACACTTTAAATTTGCTCTTAAGCCAATCTAGTAAATGTTTGATTAATGATATTTTCTTTTCAGTTATAGAATTTCCATTTTTCTTTTTCATAATTTCTCTTTCTCTGCTTACCTTTTTCATCTGTTCACTCATTAGGACCTTATTTTTCTCTAAGTTCTTAAATATGTTTCTAATAACTCTTGAAAGTCCTTAAATGCTGATTCTAACATTTGGGTCATCTGAGGATCTGTTTCTGTCAACTGCTTTTTTTCTTGATTATGAGTCACATTTTCCTGTTTCTTTGCATGCCCAGCAATTTTTATTGTATCTTGGACACTGTAAATTATACATTTTAAGGAATCTGGCTTAGTTTTACTCCCTTTAAAGAGTTTTGAGGTTTATTTTTTCTGGCAGACAATTTACTGGCAGTTCTCGATCCTGTCAAGGCTTGGTTTTTCGGCTTTGCCAGGGCAGCAATGGATCCATTGCTGTGTAACAAATGATCCTGAAACTTAGCACTTCAAAATAACAAAATGTATTATGCTACCATTTTTGAGGCTCAGGAGTCTGGGAGTGACTTGGCTTGGTGGCTCTGGGTCAAGATCTCTCACAAGGTTGCAGTCAGGCTGACATTTGGGGCTGTGGTCATGCAAGGCTCCACTGTGGCTGCTAGATATGCTTTCGAGCTCACTCATGTGCTTGTTGACAGACCTCTGCTCATTGATGGCCATGACAGAGGCCTCTGTCCCTCTTTACTTGGGCTTCTCCATGGGGAGACTATATGAGGGTGTGAATAAGAAGTGAGGATCGTTGGGGACCATCTGGAAGGTTGGCTACTGGCTGTTGCATGGGTGTAGGGTAGCACTTACTCTAGGCTGGGACTCCGCGATCTTGACAGTTTCGACATTTGGGGCTAGAAACGTCTTTGTTGTGGGGACTATCTTGGTACTGTAGAATGTGTAGCAGCATCCCCAGTCTCTACCCATTAGGTGGCACTAGGTGGCCACTACCCACCTTGACTGTAAAAAGGTCTCCAGACATTGGCAAAGTCCTTTTGAGGGAGGAGCCAAACCACGCCTTCCTTCTGAGAACCACTTCTCTGGGACATGTTTCTTACTCGTGAGATGTGGGATATATATTGCATCTCAGATGAATGTCTTAATTCAGTTTCTTTACCTTAATGGGATTGGGGCAGAACCCCAATGGCTCCTAGCACTGTGTGACTTCCAATATCTCAGTTCTACTTTCAACTGGGTGTCAACTGATCTCTGCTGGGTTCTTCTTTTTCAGTACATGTGCAGTGTGGGTCTCAGCCAGAAATCTGTGACACCCCTCTACACGGTTCCCTCCTCTGCGTTACCCAATGCTTTACATTTCAGGTGCTTTAACAACCCGAACTCTGATGTCTCTTTCCTCAATGCAGCATTTGTGCTCTCTCTACTTGACATGCTGGGACTCCACAGGCTGTGGTCAGGAAATCATCCTCGGTCAAGAGCCACAGGGCACACGGGGCTCACCTGATGTGTTTCCTTGTCTCAGGGGTGCAGTCATGAGCTGGTGATTGTCCAGTGCCTGACAACATTAGCCTTAGGTGTCTTGTCTCATATCTGTTGACAGCTGAGGGACAAGTGTGCTGCCAATTACTCCATCATGGTGGATGTAGACATATCCCACACAGTGGGTTTATTTTTTAAAGGAACCAGTATTAAAAAAATCAGATTTCATTTAAAAACAAATCTCTCCACTGCCCTTGAAAATCTTATCTGTCAACAAGGCATTGACAAATAGCAGCATTTGGCCAGCTGATGGTTGCCATTTACCTTCACACTTATGCTGTTGTTTTCATCATTTCTATATATCCCAGTCTCTCTGCTCATGTCTCCTACACAAATGAAGAGGATACTCAGGGGCAGTGTGTTTTTTCTCGTACACATCCAACCTCACTTGTTTTTGTCATCTGCATTTGAGTTGGTCACCTTTTTCCTTGAAATTTAGGAGCCTGCGGACCAGATGAGATCCAGAGAGAGAAAACATCCTGGTGTCATCTGTCTTGGATAAACAAATCTTGGAGAATGATCTGAGCCAGTGCATCTCCTACGGATTCACTGGGCTGGATTTAGCCACACGCCCGCCACCAGGCAATTTTTTTAAAAAGATTATTTATTTACTTATTTGAGAGAGAGAGAGCATGAGTGGGGCGGGGGGGTGGGTAGAGGGAAAGTGACAAGTAGACTCCCCACTGAGCAGGAAGCCCTACTCGGGGCTCGATCCCAGGACCCTGGGATCATGACCTGAGCTGAAAGCAAGAGTCGGAGGCTTAACCGACTGAGCCACCCAGGCGCCCCCAGGCAATTAAATAAACAGACTCCCTGAGGAGTTGGCTCTGATGGGATTGTCTGAGCCCCATCAGAAGTGATTCATTTTCTTGAGGGCTCTGGCAGGAGATCCTTCAGTAGCAAGTTACTGAGAGAAAACTCGAAGAGGAGAGGGACCCGACTTTACACACGTCTGGGCCACCATCTGATTCAGCTCTCAGCACCCTGTCTAGGGGTTCTGAACTCTACCCTCAATGGAGATCACGTGGCTTATTCCCCAGGGCAACCCTGTGCGCCAAATCAGACCAACCATCATTAGATCTGTAAAGGCGGGGAGAGCCTTAATTTGTGCTTAAGGGAGGTTCGCACACTCCAATGTTCAGAGGGGCCAGATATGTGACATAAATGAATCAAGCTAGATGTTTAATGGGAGAGTGGTGGTGGGGTCTGTGGCCACTGGAGAACACAATTCCTGGTTGGGCAATCTGTTTCCAGAAGTTTAAAACGTGGAGCCAAAGGGAGCACCATGGTCTGGGCTTGATGGCCCTGAGTGGCCCTCTGACCATGTGGCATGGCCCCTTAGGGACGGTCTGTATTCCGGGTCCTAGGGGCTGCACTCTTCTGAGATTCGGAGATGTCTGGGGTCCAGCAAGTGCAGGGGCTGTGGAGGGGAGAGAAGGGGGCTTGCGCCGTGCAGCCATTCACCCCGCATGGACTCTTTCCCCCGTTTCACCCTGGCTGGCCTGACTCCAGCCTACCCCACTGTGAGACACATGGGATGCTGAAGTTCTGGGTCTGAACAGGGAGGGATGGGGACAGGCAATGGACCCCCTGAGTCCATGAGGTCATGAGAGGTGGTCACCTCGAAACCCCACTCCATTCCTTGACACAGCAAACAGTCCTCCTCCAGCCTGGAGGCCATCCCCCTACTTCCCCCCGCCCCCCACAGTGTGTTAGGAAATGCCCTCTCTTTCCCACAGTCTCTTCTTTGTTCTTCCCATTCAGAGGTGACTCCACTTCTGCAAACGAGTCCCCAGGGGTGCTGAGGAGGCGTCTTGGTTCCTTTAGCTTTTTCTAGGTGTTCATGGGAAAAATGCGCACATTTGGTTTTTAAATATTATATTTTTAGGAATGCTGATTTTAATTATCTTACTAGATTTATAAAAACAACACCCAGTACCTACGTATAATTGTTTTAAACTGTCAGAAAACTAGATAAAATAGACAGAAATAGACAGACACTTCCTGAACTTCGTAACAACTACTATATTCCAAAAGCCTGCAGCGAACAGGATACTTGGCTGATGATGTTTTGAACATCTTCACACTGTGAGCAGGACCAGGTTCATAGTACCCCCACTATTAACACCATATTTGGGGTCTCCACGAGTGCTCTAAGGAATGGAAAGGGCAAAAGACCCAACTTCAGGATTAGAAGGAAAAAGAGTAAGTCCTCATTCTATACAGATGATATTATATATCTATTAAACGTGACCGAATCAACAGACAAAAATAATAGAACAAGGAGCTCAAGCAAGGTTTCTGGATGCATCCATCATCAGCATACTGTCACCCACCGCCTCCCTCCATACCAGCAACAGCCAACTGGAAAATCAGTCACGCTGCTTCCGGGTTGGTGAGCACATCGAGGTGCCGGGAGGGTGGCGTGCCCAGACGTGGAAGCTCTGCGTCCCTTCCCCACACCTTGCCCTCTGCATCTCTTCCATTAGGCCGTTCCTGAGTTCTATCCTTTATAATAAACTGGGTAATGGACCGAAGGTAAAGCTTCTAAATATCTTTTCTGAAAAAAAAAACAAAACCAAAAAAACCCCAAAAACAAAGCTCTTTCTTTCTTAATTCAATTTCAGAGTGGAAAATACAGAAGACTCTTTGGCTAAAACATGATTTTGTAAGAGAATCAGTACTTACAGGACCTTTGAAATTCCAAGTATTGAAGCAATAGCAGAATTATCTCTGGGACTACAAATTTACAGGGTTCTCTCCAAATAACCCAAAAAACAGCTGGCCACTATCCAAACCCTCTGTTGGTCTTATCAAATGATGAGATGTTGACAACCAAATAAATTATCTTTACTGAAATATGAAATGAAAAAACCACACATGCAGCAAATGTACTGTAGAAGTGGTAATATTAAAAAAATACCATAAAATGCTTTACAGAAACACATTCTTAATGAAAAGTGACCAAGAAATTGAAAAAAGGTCACCATTTGCAACAGCAAAGAAAAGCATCTTGAGAGGCACTTGGGTGGCTCAGTTGGTTAAGCATCTGCCTTTGGCTCAGGTCATGATCTCAGGGTCCTGGAATTGAGGGCTCCTTGCTCAACAGGGAGTCTTTTTCTCCCTCCCCCTCTGCTCCTCCCCTCCACTTGTGCTCTCTCTTTTAAATAAATACATAAAATTAGAAAAGAAAAGCATCTCGAAGTCAACCTAGCAAAGAACGCACAGGACCTTTCTGTAGAGAAATGTAAACTTCTAGTAAAGTACGTAAAGGGAGACATTACCAAATGGAGAAATTACCAGGTGTGTGGATGAGATGTTTTAATGCTATAAGGCTCTTGAGTCTTCCAGACTCATCTAGGCATTAAATGCAATCGGATAATTTTTTCAGCTGGTATTGTGGAGGAAATCAAAGAACTTACTGTGAAATTTATATGGAAGAATCAAGGTATAAGAGGAGGTAAATCAGTCTTTCAAAATTGCTCTGAACTACATGTCATGGCATATCACAGAGGCTCTGGACGTGGTCAAGGGATAGCCTGGTATGTCGGCAACATGGAATAGAGAGCTCGAAACAGAGCAGGTGTATCTGGGAACTTGATATACAATGCAGGTGGCGCCATAAAGAAAAAGGAAAAGGATGGGTTGTGGATGAGGCTGGGAAAACTGGCTCACTTTATTTGTTTTTAAAATTTTTAAGCTTTTATTTTATTTTTATTTTAAGATTTTATTTATTTATTCATGAGAGACAGAGAGAGAGAGAGAGAGGCAGAGGGAGAAGCAGGCTCCCAAGGAGCAGGGAGCCCGATGCGGGGCTTGATCCCAGGACCCTGAGATCATGACCTGAGCCGAAGGCAGACGCTTAACCATCTGAGCCCCCCAGGCACCCTTAAGCTTTTATTTTAATTCCAGTTAATTAACATAGTGTTATATTAGTTTCAGGTACACAACTTAGTGATTCAACGGTTACATACAACACCTGGTGCTCAGCACACGTGCCCTCCTTTTAATCCCCATGCCCTAATCCCCCCTCCCCTCAGGTAACCATTAGATTGTGCTCTATAATTAAGAGTCTGTTTCTTGATTTGTCTCTCTCTCTCTCTTATTTTTTCCCTTTGCTTGTTCGTTTTGTTTCTTAAATTTCACATATGAATTAAATCATATGGTATTTGTTTTTCTCTCACTGACTTATTTTGCTTAGCTCTCTAGCTCTATCCATGTCTTTGCAGATGGCAAGTCATTTTTTATGGCTGAATAATATTCCATCACATATTTAGACCACTTCTTCTTTATCCATTCGATGGACACTTGGGTTGCTTCCATAATTTGGCTATTGTAAATAATCCTGCTGTAAACACAGGGGTGCAAATATCCCTTTGAATTTTATTCTTTTATTCTTTGGGTAAATACCCAGTAGTGTGATTGCTGGGTCATAAGGTAGTTCTATTTTTAACTTTCTGAGGAACCTCCATCCTGTTTTCCAGAGTGGCTGCGCCAGTTTGCATTCCCACCAACAGCGTAGGTGGGTTCCCCTTTCTCCACATCCTCGCCAACACTTGTTGTTTCCTGTCTTGTTAATTTTGGCCATTCTGACTGGTGTAAGGTGGTATCTCATCGTAGTTTTGATTTGTATTT
Organism: Neomonachus schauinslandi; assembly: GCF_002201575.2. Taxonomy (NCBI): domain Eukaryota; kingdom Metazoa; phylum Chordata; class Mammalia; order Carnivora; family Phocidae; genus Neomonachus; species Neomonachus schauinslandi. The sequence continues at coordinate 5,061,917 of NC_058409.1, read as the reverse complement.
CCCTGATGATGAGTGATGATGAACATCTTTTCATGTATCTGTTGGCCATCTGGATGTCTTCATGTCTTCTGTCCATTTTTAAATCGGATTATTTGGTTTTTGGGGTGTTGAGTTTGATAAGTTCTTTATACGTTTTGGATACTAACCTTGTATCTGATATGTCATTTGCAAATATCTTCTCCCATTCCGTAGCTTGCCTTTTAGTTTTGTTGATTGTCTCCTTTGCTGTGCAGAAGCTTTTTATTTTGATGGAGTCCCAGTAGTTAATTTTTGCTTTTGTTTTCATTGCCTTAGGAGACCTATCTAGAGGGAAGTTGCTATGGCCAATGTCAAACTGACTCGCTTTAAAACCGGACTTCTACTTCACCCCAATATCTTGGTGGCCTTGGGATGGACTAAAGGCTGATAGATAGAAGGGAGAAGTTGGCAGAAGAACATGCAGGACAAAATCTTTGTGATACAGGCTGGGGAGGGACTTCTTTCGACTCCCCACATTGCAAACCAGAGGTGAAAAATAGATAGATTTTTGCTAAATCAAAGTTAAGGATATCTGTTCAATGGAGAACTCTACAGCCCAAGCCAACAGAGGGCAGCCGGGGAGGAGACGCTTGTGATGCCTTTAACTGCTAAGCGATTACTATTTAGAATAAAGGAAGGCTTCCTGCCAACTGGTAAGAGACAGACATGCAACCCAATAGAAAACTGGGAAAGGAGAAGAAGGGGTGGTTCTCAGAAGGGATGACGCTCAAATGGCCAGCAAGTGTCCCAAGAGATTTAAACGTGCCAGTGGTCCAAGAAACACCAATTAAAGCAACAGCGAGATCCACCTACCTCCACTGCAGCAAAGCGGCGACACTGGAGAGGAGGATGATCCTGAATGTCAGGGAGGGTGTGTGTGCTAGAACTCTCAGGCATGGCTGGTGGGAGTGTGGACAGGAACAGCCATTCTGGAGGCAATTGAACAGCCATTTAGCGCATGTGCCCTTTGACCCAGGAATGCAAGAGGAAATGCTGAGGTTACGGTTCTGCTTCTGATAGCAGAGCGTGGGAGTCAGGCTTCTGGGCTCACCACCATAGGAATGTTACAGGTTCAAGGTGGCAGATGCCCGGGGCGGTGTACATGCAGTGGGAAGAAACACTGAAGGCGCTGTACATTCAGTTCCCTGGGCAGAGCTCAAAAAATGGTGTTGAGGCAGGAACATGGGAGAAGGGAGTTTGTAGCTCAATGTTGTTATGTAAGGGAACAACACGTGTACAATCCAACCCTGCATGGCGCTTTAAGGTTGGATCAGAAACGTTAGCAAGAAGGTGCTGGGGGTGGGGGGTGGGAGGTGGGGGGGGGGGCTCGGCCATGGGAGTGGGGAAATGGAAAGAAGGGAAAAATCAGGTGGAAGAAAGTAAGCCGGGGGCTTGCCCGCGTGTGTGTTAACGAAGCTGTGATTGGAGGCTACGGCCTTCGCACAAATCTCCGCAGTTGAGGTCTAAATAAATACACACATCCGTAGATAAATAAATAGCCGAGTGAATTCCAGGCTTTAAAAATAAATTGACAAAACTCACTTGTTCCTATATGGAGGAACCATGAAATAAATAAATGTAGGTGGGGAAACTGGATCTTCATCTAGGGTAAAAGACACCTTCATCCAATCATATCGCAGACATCATGATGCATTCCTCGTGATTTAGAAGGTGATTCCAAAAAAAAAAAAAAAAAAGGAAATGAAAAGTCATTGCATGTTGTCTCAACTCCGGAAGGAAAAAATGGTAAGGGACAGTGATGATCACAGGAGAGGATAGATTTTTTCTAAATGCTTATTATAGGAGCTAGGTACTATGCGATGCATTTTACATAGGTGTTTTTTTTGTTTTGTTTTCTTTGTGTGTGTGTGTGTGTTTATTGCTCCTGGGCACCAGCTACTATTTGCACCTTATAGGTGATGATCTTGACTCTTGGAGAGGGAAGTAAGAACCCTGTTGGAGATCGTGAAGCAAAGAGTCGACTGGCTGGGAACTCAGGCCGTGGCTCTCAGAGCGTGTACCTTGACCCAGTGATGAGGCTCGGGATGACAGCCAACCCAAGGCGGCTCTGTAACATGAGATGGGACGCAACCAAGATGAAAAGCAACAACAGATCGGAAATAATGAGTCCGACAGATGATGGGGGGAAATGAATATAAATATAAGGGCTCGTTACAACTCTAATCCTCCAGGACAAAGTGTCCAAAGCAAATGAAAAAGGAATGTATTTAAAAAGGTAACCGGGCCGTAAACCAATGTCTCAAGGAGTCTTTCACTTTGCAAGTCACTAAGGAAATTCCAAGCCGGAAGACCTTATCACCTTGCGCATTATTCTGCTGTTTTTAAAAAATGCATGCCGTACAACTCGATGCTGGAGGGACCGTGAGGGATAGGCACACTCACGCCTAGTGGGTGGAAGGCAAGCATGTATCCAGCTGGGCTGGGGAGCAAACGCCCCTCATATGGGAACCAAAATGATGCTGCAGTATTTTTTCTAGAGGCTTCTAGAAGATCCCTCTGTGGCCTCTGAGGAGGAATTCATGTATTCGGTGGGGAGAAGTCTTGCCCTCTCTGGAGGAAAAGTGGGCAGGTCTCGGGCTTCTCACAGACTCCCTCAGAAGTTAGCACGTCCTGTTCCAGGTAGTGACTAAACTCTCCATGTGGTGGGATGTCCCACCTCGCACCAGCTTCCGGCTGGGGTCCTGCCACGGGAACTCGGTTGGGGTTGGCTTCTTCTCTGTTTCGCATCTTCAGCCCAAGCAGTGTACTGTCTTAGGTCCTGGTTCTCCAATTGGTCCCTGTCGAGGGAAGTGGAGGGAAGGTGTCCAGCGATGTGAAGGGCAGAGGAGGCGATGGGGAACCCCCGCCCCCCATGCTACAGAAGCATGACTTTCTACATCATTACCTGACCTCCCCATTTTACAGGCACATAACTGCTTTGCCTGAGGCCCTATCGGGAGTTAGTGGATATGATCCCATGTCTGAAGACCCTGAAGCCCAAGCTCTTGCCACTCTACTGCCTCCTAATGGGTACCCGAGGCCCCGCTGGTCTGATCAGGGTCATGGGGGTCTGCAGACCATGGCATGAAGCGTCTAGGCTTGGAGAACGGGAGGGCATGTGGGGGTGGAGGGTGGGAATATGCACCACCCGGTCCTTGACAGTTGACATACTACGGATGCCCTGAGGGATGCACGTTCCCTGTTACAGTTCGGGGAGGTATCCTGTGTCCCATCTCAGGTCTTATGTCCCTGTCCTGTGTCCTGTTCTCTCAATCTCTGCACGCCTGCTCACCAGCCTCCTAGGATGAGAATTTTTTTCCCCGAACAATCATGTGGGGTCTAGTGTGTTGGTTCCTGGAACAACGGAGACATTGTGGTCAAATTTAGGACATTCAGTCCCCCTCCTGAATTGCCGACAAAAATCCTCCCAGGGTGATATCCAAACCCCTCAGACTGGCTGAGTCACCCCCACCCCCTTTTCCCATGGAGCTCCACATCCAAGGCATTCAAAACTCTGCTCCCCTCCCTTACCAGGTCACATGCTTGACACCTGCTGCCTTGACACAAGTCCCCCACCAGACAGGAACCCTGCAGGGACCGAATGTGTGTTTGTGCTCTTCTGGAGTTACAGGCTGTTTTATGAACATCAGGCTCCTCTGGGCACATCTCTTGCTCTGTGATTGGGTCTCCCTTGGTTATGTAAATGGAAGACGAGACATTTTCGTGGCTTTGGGACGGGAGTATGAAGACAGCTTTTCTGAGCGGCTTTAAAAACCGCCTCACCCCTTGTGGGTTAGAGCTGGTCTCTGAAGAGGAAGGGGGTGTTCTGGGTTAAATTAGCATGATCATGGGAATCTTCCTCTTTCCAAGGAGCCTGCTTCTAGAAGATCCCTCTTCGGCCTCTGAGGAGAACCCTGCTTCCCGACGAGCTCTGGCCCTGGTCCGAAGGATTAGCTTTGCGTGGATGAGCAGCGCCTCCCTCCTGGCACCCACAGAATGGTCAGCACTCCTGATCACTGGCTGGAGAGTGCGGCAAAGGTCTGCTGCCGCCCGCGTCTCTGCCCGTGCTTTTGGGTGGCACCCGGCAGGGTGGGCCTGGCTGGTGTGGCTGGTGGCCGTCCTTGTCCAACACAGCCAGAGAGAGCATCTGTCTGTGAGCACTGCCCACTGCTGGGCTTGGCAGCTAGCCCAGTACCAGGCTGAGGTTCTTCGTCTCCTACCCTGCCCCAGTGGGCTCCTCCTCCTCCGGACCCTCCCCCAGCTGGGCTCCTCCCCCTCTGCACTCCCCCACTGTGGGCTGCTCCCCAGTTGGGCTCCTCCCTGTTTGGATTCTACTCAGGCTCTCCTACCCTTCAGGACTCTCAGCTGGGCTCCTCCTCAGGCTCTCCTACCCTTCAGGACTCTCAGCTGGGCTCCTCCTGCTCTGGACGCTCACAGCGCCGCGAGGGACTTAAAGTCTCAGAGGAGGGGCCTGGATTTCCGGATTCTCCACCCTAGAGTTCAGGAGCTTTGCTGCAGGGCCGCCACCTGGTGCCTTACCTGAACGTTTTTCGCCTGTGGAGGGACCCACACTGCGGGTATTGTGTAGAAAAAGTCTCTCACAGCTAAAGATGTTCCCTCCTCAGTGAAGTCCCCCCTGAGCTCCAGCCATGTTCAGAACAGCCAGAAGCTTCTCTCAGCACTTCCACATTTGGAAGGTGTGGGATAAAATAACCAGCTGGAGCAGTGGCCGGCTCCTGAGACCATACCCCTGAGTGTGGACCTTTGCCCTCTCTCCTTGGGTTCTCAGCAGCCTCTGACCCCGCTTCCTGCTCCGGATGCACCTAGTCGCTCTGCCCTCATCCTAGGCTGGGTCACAGCTTTCCTAGCTTACCTGGCCCGTCTCCGTGGCCTCTTCACTAATTTCTCACTTTGGCTCTGGCCACCTTGCATTGCACTATCTATATGGGAGCGGGAATCATATTTTAAAAACATGAATCAGGTTAGCTGGCTCTTCTTTTTTTTTTTTAAGATTTTATTTATTTATTCATGAGAGACAGAGAGAGAGAGAGAGGCAGAGGGAGAAGCAGGCTCCCAAGGAGCAGGGAGCCCGATGCGGGACTCGATCCCAGGACGCTGGGATCATGACCTGAGCCGAAGGCAGACGCTTAACCATCTGAGCCACCCAGGCGCCCCTTAGCTGGCTCTTCTAATGAAAATCCTCCAAAGGCTTCCCAGGACCCTCGGAATAAACCCCATACTCCTTACCATGACCTACAATGCTCTAGACTGTGGTTCTGTCCTTAACAACTGACTCCACTCTCCCTCACTCACTGCGCACCAGCCATGCAGAGCTCCTTTCAGTCTTCTGTTGCTGCCTGAGAGTCTTTTTTTTTTTTTAAGATTTTTATTTATTTTCTTGACAGAGAGAGACACAGCAAGAGAGGGAACACAAGCAGGGCGGGTGGGAGAGGGAGAAGCAGGCTTCCTGCAGAGCAGGGAGCCCAATGCGGGACTCGATCCCAGGACCCTGGGATCATGACCTGAGCCGAAGGCAGACGCTTAACCAGCTAAGCCACTCGGGTGCCCCGCTGCCTGAGAGTCTTGGTTGTTCCCTCTCCTGGAAGACCTCCCTTCAGTTCTTCAAATGCTGGCTGCTTCTCACCATTCAGGTCTCAGCTCAAACTGCCTCTTCAGGGAGGCAACCTCCTCATTTATTCAACAAATAAATATTGAGTCCCTTCTAGGTCCTAGACACTGAGCATACAGCAGTGAAAAAACAAAGTCCCAGCCCACAGAGAGTGCACATTGTGGTGGGTGCAGACAGAAAACAGATCTATGCATAGAATGTCAGTGGATCTATCTGCTAAGAAGGTGAAGACAGTGAGGGAGTTAGTGCTGTAGTTATGGTGGGGTAAGGAAAGGGCTGTTTTGTATGGGGTGGCCAGGGAAGTTCTCACTGGTAAGGGAACAGCTGAGCTGACACCTGAAGAAAATGAGGAAATAGTCCTATGGATATCTGGTGGGAGTGGGTTTCAGGCGGAGGAGGTGGGAATGAGCATGACCTGTTTAAGGGAGAACAGAGAAACTAGAGAGGGAGCTGGGGGCAGCTGCTGGGTTGTGTAAAGCTGTAGATTATGGGGAGGGTTTTGGCTTTTGCTTGGAGTGAGATGGAAGGTCTTGAGCAGAAGAGTGATGGGATCGGACCCACATTTTTGAAAGTTTCTTCTGGTTCTGTTTCTTCATGGTAACACAACGTGGGATGCTTTCATCCAGTGAGTGATGGCGGGGGCTTGCACCAGGGTGGCATATGAGATGTGCCTGGATTTCGGATCTATTTTCAAGGCAGGGCCGACGGGATTTGCTGGTGGACTGGATGTGGGTGTGAGAGAGAATGACTTCAGGGCTTCTCACTGCCGTGTAGTGTCACAGCTGGGAAGTGTCCGGCTGGTGAGTTTGCCGTGGGTGGAGGAAAAGCACCTGTGAAGAGATGCTGTGTTCTAGAGACCTCCCGACGAATCCCAGCTGGGAGGGGGCCAGCTGTGGGGCGGTGGGGACCAGCCACTGATCGGGCCCTCAGCTGGGATCAGAACATGTGCAGAGAGGGGCCGGCCATGATTCTTGGCCGCCCTCTGAAAGCTGGCATGGGTCAGCACTGGCCCTGCTGCTTGCAGTCCATTTCCATCCCTTCTCCCTGCAGCCAAGAGCCCATCCATCGGCCCCCGCTTCAGGTGAGAGAAGAGCATGGCTGCGTCAGAAGGGGGCTGGCCCTTGAGAAGCCTGCACCTTTGCGGCCCTGGCAGAGCCATAGGATGTTTGAGTTAGGATTCTTGGCTGCGAGCATCAGAAGCCGGATGAAACCAGTTCAAAGGCTCTCAGAACCAAACGGGGACTCTGGCCCATGCCAGAACATTCCCCTGTCTGCCTTTGGGGACTCCCCGAGGCCGGCTTCTCATTTAGGGTCCCGACACCTGCAGACACCTGTTTTAGGACCTCTCCACCAGGAGGAAATGGCCTCCAGCCTTAGGTCCTGTTAAAAAAAAAAAAAAAAGCACTTGGGGAAGGATGCAGATTGGTCCATCTCGGTGGGCATGTGCAGTCCTGCAGCAGGGGGGGCAGGCACTGTGTTTGATGGACAGCTCCTCTCGCAACCAGAGCCGGGCATTTCCCCAGAGGGCGAGGCATGAGATGGGCTGGGCAGGATTACACATAAACTGTCCCCTGCGTCAAGGTTCCTCGGCTTGTGGCGGGACCCTCCTTCCAACTGCCCAGAAAAGGCAAAGAAAACCACCCATGCATAGTTGCGAAGGACACGCTGGAACCCCAGAGTCCTGGGTCCAGTATTAACACCCACCAGCAATGACCATGTGCCTGCATGGACAGGCCCTGGGCTGGGCTCTTTAAATTAGTTACTTGTCATTCTGGTGACAATCCTGCATAAGTATGAATCTTCTGGTAGGTATGACTGCCTCCTTTTTTTCCCCTTTTTTTGGTAAGAGGACACTGAGTCCCAGAGACCTAATGCGACTCTAAGAGGCCAGGTCACCAGCCTATCCAGAATCCTTTCTGGGCTGGAGGTCTGCCAGGTTCTGAAACCTGGTCTCTTCTCTCCAAAAGTGCTCCTACTCATGGTCAAGGCCAAATGGAAAAAAAGAAGGTTCTTGGAAATCAAACAACAAATTGTAAATAAAAGGCAAATAAATAAGCCAGATGAAGCAGGTTCGTAGCTTCCAGAAAGCTGTTTCCATAAAACAGGACAAGAACTACAAAGATTTTTTAGAAGTTTGAAGTACAGGAGTAAATAGCCTTAGCTAACGGAACAAATAAGACAGAAGAAATAATAAAACAGGGGACTTAAAAGTACGTGACTCTGGAGGGGGAGGACTGGAAGGGCTGGAGTGGGCTCCTGCCTCCCACCTCCTCCCCCAGGGGGGCCCCTGGCTGGCAGCACCGCCTGCCAGATGCCAGAGGAAGGTCTCGCTGCCAGCCAGGCTCCCTGAGCTCTGGAACTGGGTACGCTGACCACGCACAAGCTGATGCCTGGCAGCGGCTCTGACCAGACAGGGATGGGCCCCGAATCTCCACTGGGCCTGGGTTAGCGCCTATTTCCGTAGCTGCCCTCAGTGCGTGCGGATAACAGCTTCCCGATTCCCCATAAAACAGCTTGCACATGCATTTATTTACAGACCCTTGTCAGATCTGAGCTGTTCGCCTTTCACACCGGCCTCCCTGTAGTTTGCCCTGATCTAAGAGGACTGACTGGCTGCTGGGAGGGCAGCGGAACCCAGGGGGCTCGCCCGGTGGGGTCTTTGACCTGGACACCTTCCTCAGCTCTGCGCCCTGGGGGGTCCGGCTGTGGCCCGGGAGGGGAGGGTGAGCCCACGGGAGCCCCTGCGTGGAGGCTGCAGGCTCGGTAGCTCAAGCTGGGACTGGCTGGGCTCTGGTGTCTGAAAACAGCATCTTCTCAGGAGCTTGCAGACAAGGGGATGCGCGTGTTGTTGCTGGGATACGGGGAGCCCTGGGAAGCGAGCCTCAGCTGCTTGCCGGCCACGACATTGATTTTTACCAAAAGGCTCTGCAAGCTCCTGTGTCTGGGCAGGCCTGGGGCCCCGAGAGCCGGGCTGGCTGCCAGGGGGCTCAGCTCCGAGCCGGGCCTTCAAAGAGAAGCCCCTTGGGGGTGGTGAGGGGGCTGCAGTCCTTGAAGGGCAGGGGCTGTGTCAGCCCAAACATGCCCCTCTCTGGTCCTCACTCCCTCATCCAGCACGTTCTCGGTGCCGGGCATCAGCGAGGGAACAATCTGCTCCTACCCTCGTGGACCACCTCCCTTCTAGCAGGGAGACAGACTGAGCGCACACAGTGTGGGGCAGGAGCAGTGGGAAACGAAGACAGGCCCAAGGCACTGTGGCTGGGTGACCTTGGACAACTGCCCTAACCTCTCTGAGCTGCTGAGTCCCCACTGGTAACATGAGCACGCTAAAAACAGTGCGCGCTGCAGAAGGTTGTTGAAAGAATTACATGAGATGAACGATAAGGCACTTAGAATATTGCCTTACACATAATCAGTGCTCGACAGGTGTGTCCCCACCCCCCACCCCCAAATTTCACATATTGAAGTCCTAACCCCGAGTACCACGATATTTGGAGAGATCTCTAAAGAGTCTGTGAAGTTCAGGTGAGGGTATTGGCGCCAGCCCTAATCCAGTGGGACTGGCGTCTGCATCACAAGAGGGGACGAGGACAGACATGCCCAAAGGCAAGGTCATGTGAGACCACGGGGAGGAGGCAGGCATCCACAAGCCCAGGAGAGAGGCCTCAGGGGGAGCCAGGGCTGCCTGCCGACACCTTCATCTTCGACTTCCAGCCCCCAGAACTGTGAGGAAAGAGATTTCTGTTGTTCTAGCAGTTTGTGCAGGCAGCTCTAGGAACCAATACCCGTGTGAACTGTTGAGGTTATTCCCGTGCCCCAGGGGCACGGACTGGGGAGTTTGTGGATGGAACCCTTGGGGGTGGATGACCCTACAGAGTGGCAAGCTGCAGAGAGCATGAACATCCCCCCAGTTGGTGAGCCCGGGGCCCTCTGTGTTGTGGGAGTAGCTGGCCTGGAGGAGGAGGGGGAGGAGAAGGGGGAGGAGGAGGAAGAGGAGGTTGAGGATGAAGAGGAGGGGGAGGAGGAGGAGGAAGAGGAGGGGGAGGAAGAGGAGGGGGAGGAGGGGAGGAGGGGAGAGAGGAGCAGGGGGAGGAGGACTAGGGAGGGGGAGTGGGGAGGAGGGGGAGGAGGGAGAGGTGGGTAAGGAGGAAGAAGAGGAGGTGAGAGAGGAGGGGAGGAAGGAAAGGAGGGGGAAGAGGAGGGGGGAGGAGGGAGAGGAGGGGAGGAGGGGAAAGAGGAGCAGGGGAGGAGGACTGGGGAGGGGGAATGGAGAGGAGGGGAGGAGGGGGAGGAGGAGGGGGAGGAGGAGAAGAGGGAGAAGAGGGGAGGAGGGGAAAGAGGAGCGGGGGGAGGAGGGGAGGACGGGGACGAGCCCGTCTCTGTTGTTGCCATCGGTAACTGGCATCACCCATGCTGCCACTCTGCCCTCGCACGTGTGCCCCCTGCACACGACAGTGTGAGTGCAAGTCCGTGCCAATGGTCCGAAGCTCTCGCTCTGTGCGGTGTGTGTGGGGGGCAGCTCCTGCAGCGGGTCTGCTGTGGGCTGGACATCTTCATCGTTCCCGCTAGTCTGCGATACACACAGCGCCGAAGGGAGCAATCTTGCACCCGCCCCCTTGGGCATGCCGGCAAGCTTTTTCTCTCCAAGGTGGAAATGAAGACCTGCTGGCTTGTGGGGCATGTGGATGGTTAATTGGAATTTTAATACATTTTTCTTTTAGACTCATCTTTTTTATGACACCCTAAAACTCAGAGTAGTGGGCGAGCGGGGCCTCTGGGTCCAGCAGCTGTGGTGGAGGAGGGGCCCCGACATCCCCTAAGGCAGGTCCCCGGCAGAAGGCACTCTGAGGGGGCGGTGACCCCTTCCCCATTCCTTCCTAGAGTCTTGGTGGGGGTCAGGGAGGCAGGAGACCATCCCTTCCAGCATATACCCTAAAATCTATAGCTGGGGCCTGGGGGGGAAGCCCCACGTCCAAGCCCCCCCTTCTTCTACCTTCTAGGTGGTGCCGCATTGAAAACCACCTCTTTGTGATGTGCAACCCAGGGCAGGGCCTGCTGACTTCTCTTCTCGGTTGCCATCATGTAGGAGACCTAGATCCTGAGGTAGTGAAATCGTGGATCTCAAACTTGACCCCGACAGGGGACCGCCCTCCACCTTCTCGCTCTCCACGATGGGGAGGCCAAAGTGGGTCCATATCAGGTTCTCCTGGGCCCTGGGAAGGACTGAAGACTCCATGTACATTTAATAGGTCAGCTTGCTCCTGAGCATCCTCCCCCAGCAGCTTGGGAGAGGACATGGCAATGCCCTTCTTGTCTGTGGGGGGAGACACGCGCTGGCTGGTGGGTCGTCTGCACATCCCTGGCTCCTCACGCCGCCCTGAGTCTGTGCGCAGGTGTGTGGTGTCCGCCTCCCATTGAATGGGTAGGATCGGGGAAGAGACTGGACGCAGAGATTCTAGGTGGAAGAAGCCCAGGCCAGGCCCAGAGGCAGGGGACACACAAGGTGTCTTCGGGGAACAGGGACGGTGCAGAGGGCTGGAAAGGGGGAGACCCGTGAGAGGTGCTCAGAGGGAGGCAGGGGCGGCAGCCTGCAGGGCTGGAAGTCCAGGGAAGGGCTTGGGCTCCACCCTGAGGGCAGCAGGAGTGAGGTCAGAGGAGGGAGCTGGTGGGTTTGCAGCCAGAAAAGCTCCTGGGATGGAGCTGGAGGTGAGAGGGTGGAGGGAGCAGCCATTCCCTTAGAGAGAGTCACTGCAGACTGCCACCCCCAGGCCCACCCTGCTCATGGGGCTTGTATGGGTTCTGTGTCCTCTCCCTGCAGAGTCCTGAGCCTGAAGATCAGCCCCAGGGAGCTGGCCCACTAAGCAGTGCTCTAGGGGGTGGATGGATGTCTTTCCTAATCACCACTCCGGTCCTCATCCTCCCTGTATATCAGCCTGAAAATCTGCATGAGGCCCATTGTTCAGATGGAAAAGCGAGGCTCTGAAGCTTCTCGGTGATGGGACCAGCAGAACCCACTCGCCTACCCTGTCTCACGTCTGAAAGGCAAAGGTGGAGTGGGCTGGCCATTGGCCAGAGGACAAAGCTGGGTACAGGGGATGAAGAAGAGAAAGACCCAGGCCCCACAGGCAGCACGGGCTAAGAAATGTCCCGGAGCCAGGACCTTCCAGTGAGTCCTCCCAGACCCTGGGATGGTGTTGATGGTGCTGTTGCTGCCCGGCCCTCAATGCTCTGCACACATTGTGTGTGGGGGGGGCACCTCGGGTTCTCTCTGTGGGGGCCTGGGTCTACCTCTCGTTGGGGGCTGGGTGATGGGAACAGAGGAGAGCTGGAGCCCTGAGGTTTCCAGGCTGTTGGCCCACTGGGGGGCCTATTAACATTTTAACTAATCGTAGGGCAGTGGAGGAGGAGGACATCTTCATCAGAGCCCGAAGTAGCCCACCGGAGGCCATTCCCCGAGCATCTCTTCGCTGGTGCCAAGGCTGCAGGATGCAGGGTGGAGGTTTGAGGGGGTGGGGAGCTGAAAGGTCTCCTCTCGGGAGAACCTGGCTTCTCAGTCGAGCCCCACACTGCTGACCTGTCCCGTCTGCTGACTTCCTCCGTGTCCTCAGCCAGGCTGGCCCTTCCGAAAGAAACAGTCTTCTTTACACCTTAAATGCTGTGTCTTTTCAATGCCTTTAGCTGTCCCATCCAGCATATTCGTCACCATTTCAATCTTGTTCAGTAATAGGGCACCTTCCTCCCCCCGTGGGGAACTGTTGGCCTGGGGAAGGTGTGGGGTGTCCTCGTCTCTGTCTCTCGCTTCCTCCCGCCCCCCGGCAGGGAGAAGTGGGGGTGGCATAGTGTGGGAGCAGGGCTAGCGGGGGGGGGGGGGTGGTTCACAGGTGGGGGTCACTGTTGAGACATGGCTCTGCAGTTCACAGATTCTTGAGCCTCTCCCCCAAGCCCCTGGGTCCCTGCGTCCCTTTTTGCAGGCAGAAGCCTCTTCCCAGCAGCACCTGACCTCGTTCTGACTGCCCAGCCACCCCCCGGGACAGAACTCCCTCTGTGGGGTCCAACCACACCCTGGAAGAGAGCGAGGGGTCCCAGATCACCAAACGGATTCTTGGGAATTCCCTTTGAAATTTGAATCTTAGAGCGCCCATTGACTTTAAAAAATGTTTTCCAGTTCCTGTTTCTATAACAGGGCTGCTCTGTGTTCAGGCTTTTACCGTTCAGTTCAGGCTTTTGCTGGACCTCTCAGATTATTTTAGAGCTAAAAGGGCTTAGGAGATCGACTGGACCAGTTCTCTGAATTTACAGATCGGGAAACTGAGGCCCAGAGGGGAAGGGGGATGCCTAAGGTGAGGGTTAGTTGACGACAGAGCTGGGTTAGAATGGAATCTCTGCTAAGTTCCTTATCCCAGCCCAGGGATCCCTTTAAAGGCATTTAAATGGAAGGTCTGTGTCACACCCCTGGTGCTGTCGGCAGCCCCTGGCCACCTGTCTGGCCACTACTCTGTCCACGCTGCTCTTCTGGAACCAGCTAGAACTTTCTCGCTGAGTCCTCTCTGCCTCCACCCTGCTCTTCCCTCCTCTCCCCTCCCCTTCCTCTTCTCCGGCCTAATTCAGTTACTGCATACCCAGAGCCCACGGCCTCAAGAAAGCCTTCTCTGACCCCTCAGTCTCCCTCGGGCGCCACAGGGGCCTATAAACCCACGCGACCAGGCTCAGCCTCCCCTCTGGTGGTCAAGAGGTGCAAATTAAGACAATGAGGTGCCGTGGTCACATACCAGATTAGCAAAAATCCAAAAAAGCAGTGACACTCTGCGCTGCAGGGCTGTGGGCGAAGGGTCACTGTGCACACTGCTGATTGCCCAATCCTTTAGGGAAAATCTGGTGATATCTGTTAAGCTAAAAATACACATTAACTTTAACCTGGCAATCCCACCCTGGGGATTTTATCCTATAGAACTAAAAGTACCAATACACAAGGAATCGGGGATGTTTATTACAGGGCTGCTGGCGGTAACAGACATGCGCACGCGCACACGCGGACCAGCAAACAATCTAAAGATGTCAATAAACACAGGAGTTGAACAAATTGCAGCTCTGGGCTTTTAAGCAGCTATTACAAGAAAGCAGGATGTACCTCTAGCTACTGTCTTGGAGGGATGTCCATGATGCGTTAGCAAGTGTGATACGTTAGCTGCTGATACGTACCATATGATTCCAATTTTGGCAAACAAACCCCTGAAAGCCCTCTCACGTCGGAGAGGGTGGGCTGTGCCTGAGCCCGGGGTCACAAGGGGTGAGGGTAGGGTATGGGAAGAGACAAAAGAGACAGGTGGCTTTGAGGTGGGTCAGGAGACCCCCAGCTTGGAGTCTGAGACTGAGTTCTGAAGGGAGATAAGTGGAGTTGTTGGGGCCAGACTGCCCCAGGGCTCCCCTCTCCCATCAGGGTGCTGGTGGTCCCGGAGGAGGGCTGGGCTGGCTGGTGGTGGTGTGTGGTTGTAACCTTGACCTTCAGCTCCTATTTGATCTTGGACAGTTCCCCACTTGCTTATTATACTGGAATTTCATGGGATTTCCTGCCATGCTTACACAGAACCCCTAGAAACATACAACTAGCTGGTTAGTTTGGCCCTTATTCTGGATGCATTTTACCCCCTCCTCCCCATTCGTATGTTGAAGCCCTAAGCCCCAGTGTGAGTGTATTTGGAGATAGGGCCTTAAAGAAATAATTAAGGTTAAATGAGGTCATAAGGGTGGGCCCTGATCGAACTGGTGTCCTTATACAAGAGGAAGAGACACCAGAGATAGGTCTCTCTCTCTCTCTCTCTCTGTGTGCGTGTGTGTACATGGAAAAGAGACCACGTGAGGCCACGTGAGGGCACAGAAAGAAGTTGGTCAAACGCAAACCAGTAGGAGACCTCGCCAGGACTTGACCATGCTGGCACCTTGCTCTCAGGCTTCCAGCCTCCAGACCTGTGAGAAAAGAAACTACTGTCGAGCCCCTGGTCTGTGGTATTTCGCCATGGCAGCCCAAGCTGAGAAAATGGACCATCCATGTCATAGGAATTAACTTCTTTTCTGGCTTAGCAGGCATGCTCTGAGTTAGAACTGTGAGGGGACACTAATGGATTTTGTGGGTCATGTAGTTGGGGTGAAGCTGATCCAGCCCTGGCTTCAGGGGCAGATCACGTGGCTCAGGCCTGGCCCCTCAGTAAATTTCATCATCTTGACCATGGGATGGGTTCAGGGATGGGCACCTGACCCCATTTGGGCCCATCAGAGACCTGGGACTCAGTCTGAGCCCTGGGGGAAGCAATCTGTTTTCCCTCGGGGCTTGAGGTTGTGCGAACGTGAAGCCAGATCTGCGGCAACCCTTCTGGCACCATGAGGAGACTTCCAGTGTGGTGACCCAAGGGAGCGACCTGAAGGAAGGGGAGAAGAAATTTGGAGGGACAGAAACTGGGTTCTGAGGACGTTATTTCAGATGGCCAAGGCCAAACTACCCCTCAATTTTTAATTTTGTGAAAATGGTAAATTCCTTTTTCACCTAAGTTGTCACCAGCTAGATGCCAAGACCTGACCTTTACTGCCCACCTGCTTGTACTCACTGACCTTTGTCCCACATTTTTCCTTAAGCTCTTCTTTCCAGCTTATCCCTTAACTCAGGCAAATGGAAAGCAAAACCTCCAGCAATAGCAGCTGCCCCGACAAGATCTCCAGCCAGCCCAGACCACCCAGACCAGTTTGAGCTAGAGCCCCGACTCCTGTGCAGATGGACAGTGGAGTGACCTCTAGAATGACCGACATTTACCTCTACCTCATTATAATACTACAATCTCCCCCCAAGGAGGAGGATGACCTCATTCACATAACATGCAATGTGTGCATAGGCGTGTTTCCTTATGGTGCATGCGTAACCTTATGCCCACCTCTGCGTAGGACGACCAGGCTTCCCCATCTAAATATTTATTCATACTAACCCTAAACGAAAGGATCCCATCCCCCCTTGCTCTGGGAGTCCTGGTTTTGGAAGCCATTCCCCGTGATCTTATTTGCTGCAAATAAAGTTTTCTCTGTGCGGCAACTCAACCCCATGCAGTTTCTGACTCACCAAGGAGCCAACTCACATTGGTTTGGTTGCAAAGTCAGCCCAAGTCAGTTTCTGTCACTTTCTGTATTACCATGAGTGATCCACTAGTTCTTGTCAACCTCTGACCCTTCGCGTAGCTGGGCAGGACCTCTCTGCTGTGCTGGGACAGGGTCTGGCACAAGGCAGGCTCCCCACTTATCTAGTAAAGAGTTTTGGTCCCTCACGGTGTCTCCCTGGCTTCCAGACCCGGAACAGAAGCAGGCCTGCAGGCGAGAACTGGCTCCAGCGTCCGAGAGCTCTGCCCGAGGAGGAGCGGGACGCACGGCGGGAGGCGTATGAGAGCATTTCCCTCCAGGAAGGCAAGCTGAGCATTGAGTCTCCACGGCCCAACTTTAATTTAACTGACAATTTAAAAAATCAAAACCAGCATCTGGGGCATTTAGAATGTCTGTCTTCCCGGTTTAATTTCACGGGGATCGTGTTATGGCTTTTGATAAAATGTTTCATTTTAAAGGACTGGTTTCATCAAAGCAGGGCTTTCCTTTACAGGGTCAGCTTTGCTGGTAAAAGACATTTTCATTAGGGAAAAGCGGTGCCTGGCTTGGACTTAATTGTAGGCTCAGAGAACAGAGAGGAAGTACCTATGCCCTTTGGTGATCTCTTTGTGGTCCCCGAGGAGGCAATGGAGCTGAAATCTGGGGTAATTTCTTGAATGCACCATGCATGTTCATGCCTCCGGCCTTCCCCCTCGCGGCTGCCTCTTCCTGGATGCCCTCCCTCTGCTCTTGGTAGGCAAGACCCCGCTCTCGCTGACTTGCCTCTCCCTATTCTGGGTGTAGTCTTGGAAACTCCAGCTGGTTGCAAGGTAAGTGTAGATGTGACCTTATTTGGCAAATAAATTGAAGAGTCTGAGATGAGGAGATTATCCCGGATTATACGAGCGGGCCCTAAATGCAATCACACGTGTCTTTCCACAAGGGAGGCAGAGGGAGACTTGACACAAACACACATGGGAGGGAAGGAGGCGATGTGACCAGGAGGCAGAGATTGGAGCAACGTGGCCACCAGAAGCTGGGAGAGGAGAGGAATGGATTTTTCCCTGGAGCCTCCGAAGGGAGCCTGGTCCTGCTGACACTTGGATTTCGTCCTCCAGGACTGGGAGAGAATGCATTTCTGTTGTTTTAAGCCACCTGTTTGGTGGCGACTTGCTGTGGCAACCACGGGATACCGATGCAGCAGGGAAACCCATCTGAACTGTCCTGAGCCAACCAGGGACCTTGGGTTGAGGATGGGAGGGGATCATCAAAATCCTGAGTGGAAAGAACATTCCGGCCTGCTCTGTGCTGGAAGCAGGACCAGAGCTCCCGCCAGTGAGCTCACAGCCCTTTCCCTGCATCCGTCTTGCTTCTCGCTCTGCCTGCACGAGCAGACCTCACGCCTCATGTGACCTCTTCCTTCTCTCTCCACAAGGAGAAACATGTGGGAGCTACACAGGGAAGAGATACGTGCTTTTGGGATTGTTTCACTTGTTAAGGACTAGTACTTTCGGGGTATGAAAAAATGTCCAATAAGGATAACTCAATCTAAGGTGTGTTGGGTCACATCATTGTGCACACCTCCTCACAAATCCCTGTGTCCACACCTCGTACCCAGTGACTTTGCAGCTTCTCCCCCTAGAGTCGCATGGATGTCCCACCTCATTCATGCGGTTCTCCTGGCCCATGGAACCTCAGTGGCAGTGACTGTGTGCTGGTTTGGAGCCCAGGCTTTAAGCTTGCATGCTCATCCTTCTAGAAGCTTCTGGCCTCCTCCATGAGATATGTTTCCTCTGGGAGCTGCACAGGATGCACACCCAGGGAGTAGAGCTGTGAGCGTGAGCATACATTATTGTTGCTCTGAGTTTGAGGTTCTTGGATGTGGTGTTAGGATCGCAGCGGGTATCTGCTACAGAAAGTGGTACCTAGAAGGGGAAACTGCAACATGCGGTGGTGGTTTGGGAACCAGAAATTGTCAGAGGAGGCTAGAAAAATGACAACCTGTCTAATGGAGCAGTGGAACATTTGTTAAAACTTGCAGTGAGTTGGAGGTTGGAAAGTGTGCCTAAGGCGCTCCTGGCCGTGGGCTGGGAGCGTCCAGGGAGAATGTCGCGGTCACGACTGGGTTCCTGTTGTCAGCCTTTGTAGATAACTACAAAGAAGAGACAGCCCAGGAACAACTTGGCCGGATCTCAGGAAGAACTGAGAGAGAAGGAAGAGTCTGGAAAATCTGGGACTTACTGGGTTGACAAATAAAACTATTTCCAGTCCCCAGCTCCTCCATTCGGCAAATTAAGAGACAGGTTTGGAGAAAAGTCAAATCAAGGGCGTTGCTATTAAGATATAGCTTGGGGGGCAGAGAGTGAAGCAGAGGCACAGCTTTCAGACCCCTGTGAAGGCATCCGGAAGAATTAAATGGTGCCTAGTAGTTACTAGAAAGATCCATGGAATGGTTCTGCAGCAGCCAGAGCTACCCACGGCACCGGTCATTAAGTGCAGAGAGAGACATGTCTTGAATTACATTGCGAATATGGCTTTTAGCCCATGCAATGAAATACATAGGAAACCCACAGGTTTTTTTTTTTTTTTTTTTTTTTTTTGAGAGAACTGCATTGGCAAAAGCCCACCAAGCTGGAGGAAAAAAGACTGAGACTACTCAAGAAGGAAAACAAAATCTTGTGCCACTAATTTTTTATGAGCAAGATGCTGGCTGAGAAAACCTCCATCTGCCACGAAGGGCATATTTTCCAGTGTCCTTCTCAGAAGTGACCAAGGAGAATGGCAGAGAAGGAACGATTTCCCAGAGACCAGAGCCAAGAGCCCCTGACAAAAAAGGATGGGGGATCCAGCCCCAGGGAGAGGACCTGGAGCCTAATTATAGAACACTGCCTACCCCAGGGTAGAGTTTTGGCAATGTTTCTCCAACAAGGATTAAGAGCTGCTGTGGGTCAGTGACTGTTTGGGGCCTCCTGTCCTTTTGGAATGGGAGTGTTTGCCGGGTGATTCTGTCCCTGCTCTGCGTGTATCAGGGGGTGGAGGAGGGGGGAGGAGCAAAGACGGCTTCTCTTTTTGTCCCATAGGTCTCTGGAGTGGGAGTTGCTCATATCCAGGTCTGACTTAGAACATGCGATTCTGGACTTCAGCTTGAGGCCACGACTGGTTGTCTTGGGCGGGACTGAGTGTATTTTGCGAGCGGGAGAGTCTTGAATAATTGTGTCCATGAAGGCAGTCTGTTAGATTATATCATTGTTCCCAATTCCCCACCCATCCTGTGGTAGTTTCCTACGGCCGCCGTGATAGATTACCGCAAGTTTGGATGGCTTGAAACAAGAGAAACATACCGTCTCACAGTTCCGCAGTCCAGAAATCTAAAATCAAGGTGTTGCAAAGTTAGTTTCTTCTCTGAGAAAGAATCTCTTCCATGTCTTTCTTCTGGCTTCATGGCGGCTGTTGGCCACCCTTGGTGTTTCTTGGCTTGTAGACATCGCCCTGGTCTCTGCCTGCCATCACATGGTGCTCTCCATGTTTTTCTGTCTCTATGACTGCACTTCCCTTCTTCCGAGGACACCATTCACATTGGATTAGAGACCCACTCTAAGTCAGCATGACCTCATCTTAATTCATCACATCTGCGAAGACCCCATTCCCAAATAAGGTCCCTTTCCGAGGTTCTGGGTGGACGTGCATTTTTGGGGAAACACCATCCAATCCAGCTCATGCCCTTGTATCTACATCCTCTGCCGGGGGCCTCTGCAGCTTCGCTTGCCAGGATGGAGAGGCCATTTGCCCCATTCCTGTAAGCTGGGCCGTGTGTCTTGCCTAGCCCAGGGTACATGGGAGGGAGGGACGGTGTGCTGGCTTGGATCCCAGGGCTCAGAAGCGTTGTGTGTGTATTCGTGCTTCCCATTCTAGAAACTTCTGGCCTCCTCCATGAGATGGGCTTCCCCCAGCAGCTGCCGTCTCTGTGCCCTGGTGGAGCAGAGCCACCCCAGCTGCCCCGCAGACCTGTCCTGCCAGGAGAGCGAGTGCCTCCACCAACCTGCCAAGCGGTGAGTTGCTTATGTCCCTAGGTTCCAGGGCGGTTCGGGAGGCAAGCCTTAACGGACACAGGGAGGAAGGGCAGAAACAGAGGGGACAGCCTCTCCTAAGCTCTGCTCAGCCAGGGTATTTTATTTGATCCAAAGGAGCCCAGAATCTATATTTCTTTTTGTTCTTCTTCTTTTTTTAATTAAAGATTTTATTTATTTATTTGAGAGAGAGAGAGAGAACACAAGCAGGGGGAGCGGCAGAGGGAGAAGCAGACTGCCCCCTGAGCAGGGAGCCTGATGCAGGGCTCAATCCCAGGACCCCAGGATCACGACCCGAGCCGAAGGCGGACGCCTAACCGACAGAGTCACCCAGGCGCCCCCAGAATCTACATTTCTAATTGGAAGTTAATTTTTGTAGCTATATTGAATTCAGTTTTAAAAGAAAGTCACTGTGCTGTCCCAACCAAACACGCCCGTGGGCAGGATTCTGCCTGCAAGCCTCTCGCAGTCTGGCTGGCCCCGGCGGGTCCCTCTGTTCCCTTGTCACAGGCACCATTCTGGGCAGAGGCTGGTTCCAGGAGGAGAGGGTCCTCCTGTGTGACCTGGAACCCCCAGACCCCTGGGGAGGCAGGGGGCCCAGCGGCAGCTCAGGATTGCCGGGAGGAGGAAGTGCAGAAAAACTTGTGTCTGTGGATGGTCCTCCACTGATGACGAGGCCCTGGAGGGGATTTGTCATCTCAATGCCTTTCTGCCCCTCACAAGGCCATCCCGGGTTATGCTGTTAAGAAATAGTTGGCGAGAAGATGCTCACAGACTTTCTTTTACAGAAATGGTGGGGTTTTAGGGATTTTTTTTTAAAGAAAACCCAAACTCCCCAAAAAACAAAAACAAAATAACCACCAGCAAAGAGGGAAATCAAACGCCACCACGTTGAAATAGATTCTACTGGACAAATGTCTTGCTTTAAATTTAAATTGAGTCCAAGTTCTCCTACTCTCCCAGACTTCTAGAAGGTGGCATTCAAAATGTTTACACTTGTTTCATCTGCCTTTTTCCTAAGTCCTGGCCCCCACCTCCTTCCCCTCCTTTTACACTTGTCGCTCCGTTGCACACATATGCTCAACTGTATATTTACATGTATCTAATTTTTTATATATGGCTTGTGAAATACGCCAGACGGGGAATGAAATAATCCTGAAAACCGCTGGAAAATTATGCAACAGCCGGGAGATTGGGCACACGCACATTTTGTACTGCAAAGTTGCACAACAGACTGAGTTTGTTATAAGTGAGGCTGGGAGGGTTTTATTTTTTTCTCCAGGATGACAGCTTGCTTGGTGGAGTAGGGCTTCTGCACAACGCACTTCCTTAGGAGCCTCAGCCTCCTGCAGAGGGGAGGGCGAGGCTTGAGCTGTGCCAGTAACACAGAAGTGGGGGCCCCCCGCACCCCCCAACCCAGGCAGGTTGCTGAAGGGCGGCGGGGGGCCCGTGGGGCCAAGGCTGGGGAGTCTAGCGAGGCCACCAAGGTCCAGGGTCCAGCAAGGTGGAGGCACGGGGTCCAGCGAGGCCCAGGTCCACGTCTAGTGAGAGGAGGTCTGGCTCTTAGGAAGCATCCGTTTGCCTGGCGCCACGTGACAGGAAATCCTGGCGCTCAGAGGGTCTTCGATGGAACTTGTGCCACATTGCCTTCCATTGTTTGCCGCTCCCAGAGCTCAGGGTTTGCCCAGGACGCCCCTGGCTCTGCAATTCTCAAGTCGGTCTCATGCCCTGGGAGGATTCAGGAAAGTATCGCCTGGGTCCCTCAGACCGGCACTCGGTCACCCTTGGAGCCACCCAGCCCTGCGACCCTGCTGTTGCTCAGGTCTGCACCAAATCGTCTTACAGCATAAAGCCAGTGAAAGGAAACCAGTGACACCCATGATCGGGTTCAAAATGCCCATCGTCAACACCCAAGGGCGAGGGGGAAGGCTTTACTGTGGTTATATAAAAAAGATCAGAGGGTCTCAGTGGACCTCAGGTTTGACAGGGTGGCAGATAATATGATTTGCCTGCTCAAAAATTGAAAACAACATTATGGTCAACAGTGACCTTCTGTCTGGGCTCTGAGATGCTGTGTGGAATAAGGGGGCGTCTGGCGTGTGCTGGAGGAGGGGCTCCCTATCAGAGGGCCCGCAGAGTGGGTCAAGAGGAGGACAGATACTATAGCACAGACTTACAGGGAAGGCATTCTCTGCCCAGCCCTGGGCCCTGGGTTTGAGGATGCTCAGAGGCATGGGGCAGGGCCCTTGGGTTCAGTAATGGTAAGGAAGGGCTGAGGTCCCATGCTCTGTGGAGGACCCTGAGAACAGAAAGGCCCCTGGGGGCGTTGGTGGCCCCAGCAAGCAGGCAAGGGGCTCCTAATCATCACAACACCCAGGAGAGCCGGCAGCTTCTGTCCACAGCCTTCGCGGCCAGGGCAGGCAAGGACATTCAGAGGCCACAGGCTGGCCCAGTCCAGGGACCAGCTTGGCGCCGACCCACCGAGGGTTGCTAAGGAGTCTGGGGCCCGGCTGAGAACTCAGGCTGCCCTGTTGCGTGGTCGCGCAGAAAGGAGATGGGAAGTCGCCGTGGGGGGACGGGGGCTGCCTGAGACTCATTAGATTTCTTCTCTCTCATTTTCAGAAATGCAGTTAGGGAGGCCGGGGCGGGGCCGGGCTCCGGGCGGGAGCCTGGGTCCGGGATGCTTGCGGGCTGGGGTCAGTGCGCGTCTGCGTGCCTGCCTGTGCACGGGGCCACCATGCGTGAGTGGGGTGGTGTGCGTGCGTGTGTGCACATGCATGTGCAAGCGAATGCTCTTGCCTCCCAGCTTCTGGGACAGTGGCCTGTCAGGTGCCCTGAACTCGCTTCCTGCTTTCCACTCACATAAACTTGTTGGCAAGCCCCCAGAAATGGCAGTCCTCCTGTGGCAACACCCCACCCCTTCACGCCCACATCCCCTCCACACCCCTCCCCTCCCGGCAGCCTCTGCTTTCAGACTCCCAGCTGGAGAGCCCCGCATCCTCAGCAGTGGGCGGGGCAGTCTCTGGGAGAGCAGCAAGGGGGCCCCTGGTACCATGGGGGACCAGGAAAAGGAGCGTCTTGGAAAGTTCCAGGAATCAGAGGCTGTTGTGGAGGCCCCACTGTGAGATGGTGGAGGAGCAGGGGAGCGATCGGGATGGAGAGCCTGGCTGTGCTGGAGAGCTGGCCTCTCCTCCCTGGGCGGCCACAGCCTCACACATCCTGGGGAGGGGGGCACTCTCCCCACCTGAAGGCCACAGAGGTGGGACAGTGGGGGTGGGGAAAGCATCTGAAGGCTGTGTTCCACTCTGCTCCGGCTTGTGACTGCCCCGTGGCCTGACATGCTCCCCCCTTCCCCGCCGCCTACGAGAAGCCATAGATGCCTTTTTCATGGGAAATCTTTTGATTTTTAAAAATCTTAGCAAATTAAAATTAAAACACAAAACTCTGTTGGCTACCAGTGAGCAGCCCCATATGCATCACACCGTAGGGCTCTTGAGTTTATAAGCCACAGCTAAAGATGGCTACTTGAGACAAAGAGCGAGATTTGTAGGAAGCGTGCTCGAGTCCAAACTCCAGGAGGCCAGGGGGCTCGGAAGAGCACCCTTGTGGGAAGTGAGCGCTCAGAGTCTGGTGGGGGTCCGTGGGGTCCCACCAGCTCCGTTCCGCTGGGGACTACCATCCCGGAGCTTTGGCTTCTTCATCTGAACGTGGGAATAGGATGTCAATGATGATCAAGGGAGACAGTTTACCTCAGAGCTTTGCTAACTCACCAGCAGAGTAGCCCCTGTGTCGACATCTGTCCACTCCAGCGGGAAGAGAAAACCATGGCGCCCAGCCTGGCTAGTCATCTCTGACCAGGGCAGATGGGGATAGTCGGGGGCTTGGACATGTGTGCTCCTTCTCCTGAGAAGGGGGCTGGGAAGCCCCTGCCCACTGTCCTGGTGAGGGCTCCCAGTTCCTGGGGGGAAAAAGTTGTCCGCTTAGAACAAAATGCAACCTCCTACCTGAGACCTGCAAGGCTCTGCCTCATTTCTCATCCCCTCATGTTCCCTTTTTCACTTCCTCCCTCCTTCTCTTCCTTCTTTTACCACCCTGGGCTTTGCTGCTTTTCTTTCCCTGGAGCAGAGAAAGCTCCTTCCTGCCTCAGGGCCTTTGCATGTGCTGGTCTCCCTGCTTCAGACGCTCATTGCTTAGACTGCCCATTCCCCGTAACTCCTCTCTGATCAGCTGTTAGCTAAAACCTTCCCCCACCTTCCCCTTCCTCGTCCCATGCGTTTTATATCACGTGCTTCTTTTTATTTTCTTCATAGTGTCGACCTTTGGAACTTATTTTGTTGATGCATTCTGCAAATGTTTACTGAGCACCTACTACGTGCCAGGCTGTGTTTTGTCAATCATAGGATTTCCTTGCAAGCCTTTGGCAGGGTTGTTTGTTAGGCCAAAAGACACCCTGGCATCCCAGCCACCCATGTCTTGCCATAGAGCCAGGATTTTGTTCTCAAGTCAGCGATGCCGTGAAAAAAGCATGTGGTCAGAGTACGCTGGAAAGTTTTCCGTGAGCACGATTTGGTGTCTAGAGCCCAATACCATACTATGTGTTCAGCCAGGTACAGGGAGGGATAGAAAGCAATACCAGCTAAGATATGGAGGGCCCGCTCTGCTATGGATCAATTTAAGAAACTGAGGCATGGGGAGGTTACGTAAGTTTCCTGAGGTCACAAGCCTGGAAAGGGGCTGATAGAGTCCAAGCCCCTGGGCTCAGGGCTACCTTGAGTAGTTGAAATCATCGATGCTGGTGAGCCGTGATGCCCAGGCAGCAATAGTGATAGGGTGGGGAAGGGAGCTCTCTAATTAGGAGGTCTGCCTCATTATTCCAAAGGAACTCTTCAGCCTCATTGTCGATCCAAGCTCTGTGCGACCCTGGCAGGGGGGTGAGGTGTGTGATCCCAGCCCTACAGTTGAGGAGTCAGGGATGCCCTCAGGGCCCCGGTGGGAGTGGAGATGCCAGTTGTGAGCCAAGGAGGACCAGAGCAGGGGCGGGGATGGGGTTGAGATGGGGCTGTGAGTAGTTGGGGATCTGAGACATGCTGTTGGAGATGCTAGGGGTTATCGCATTAACAGTGCAGAATGGACCTGGCTGGGGTGGTTGGTGTGCCCGCTCTTAAACCCACAGGAAAGAGTGAGACTACCCTGGAGGGAAGGGGCTGGAGACATAGCTGAGGAGGGGCCATGTATGTGGAGGCGGGGTGGCATCCATCAGGACCTTCCTACTAGGGATGGGGCCTTGGGTGGCAGTGAGGCCTCCTTGGACCTTCTGGAGGAGCAGAGGGGTCCCCAGGGAGTCTGCAGTGGCTTCAGTGATGGCCAAAACCTGCATCCCTGCATCCAGAATTTCCTCCCACGGGGGTCTCGGACTTAGGATCCCATGGTTAACCCCACTGCCAGCCCCAGCCGGAAGCTTTGGCCCTTTTCATGCCCACAGTCTCTAGATGCTGGGATCAGGGCAGGGTCGGGCAAACAGGATAGAAGAAATTTGACACAAGGGGAGTGTGACCTGTAAGCCTTGGAGGCCAGGGACCGTGGGGTCCAGCAATCGGCCAGGGTCACTGGCTGACATTCCCTGGATTGTAAGGGAGGAAGTGCCCAGTTAGGCTCACAAAGCATTGGAACAGAAAACCCCGTGATGGGACTGTGCCTTTCACAAGTTATGGACAGGATTTATACGTAAAGACATTAATTCTCTATGCTCTACAGATGGTGTTGTCTGGGAATGGGACATAAAGTCTCATGAGGAATGTCTTCTTTCAGCAGGCTGGGGTGAGCGTGGGACTGCACTGTGCTCTCATTTGGAAATAAAGGCAAGCAAGGTGTGGGGGCGGGGGGGGGGGTGGGCATCGGGGCTGACCTCTAACAGGCATTCTGCCCCAGACGGCTGATTCAGGCTTGTCCTAGGAATAGCCTCTGCCCCTTGTCAGCAGCTGGTTCAGCAATGGGCATGTGACCCAGCCTTGGCCCACAGACCAGAGGAGAGTTAGCTGGCCCTCCTGGGAGAGGGCAGGACACCTGCGTGTGGTTTGGCCATCCTTCTATGCTGTCAGGAGCAAAGATGATACCCAGGTGGCAGGTGGCGTCTGGAGCCACCCTACCCGCAGCCCTCCTGATACATGAGATCAACATTTCCTCCGGGGGATCTTAAGGGACCCAGAGGCCTTTCTCAGACGGGAGAGCTGGACCAGACGGTCTAGACCCTGATCCAAGTGGGCCTAGGACATCACAGCTGCCCCACCCAGACACTGCCTTGGAAATTCTTGGGCCTCGCTGCCTCTCTGCCGGGTGGAGCATACGTGAGAGTAGGCAGTCACAAGGAAGCACCGAGCTTTTATTTTTCCCTGGGTCATTACTGCTTAGATTGAGTCTGAGCCTCCAGCTGTGTCTCCATTTAGAAGTGTTGATTGAGCCTGGATCCCCAAGCCTTCACGTTGTAAGCACTTTGTCTTTCCCTTCCAGGCAGAACGGATCCCAGCGGTGGTGGAACACCTCTGGGTGGGACGTGACAATGAAAAACACTGCTGTCCTTGTTTCCTCTTTTGCCTGACACAGCTCCCTGTTGGGGCGCGCGCACGCGCGTGTGTGTGTGCATGCTCAAGAAATTAAGAAGCACACTCCCCAAAGGCCACCCGGCCTTCACGTTCTGTTCCATCAGCATTCCCCTGACAGATTGCTTACCCAGGCCGCTCCTGGCCAGAACTCTGCTGGTGCATCAGACAGGGCCCCTGCATCCGCCGGTTGCCAACAGCAGAGGGGGACAGAGCAGCTGTCTTCAGAGGCCCCTGACAAGGTCACGGAGACCTCATGGCTTGTTATATGCTGCATACGGGTCCCTGGAGACTGGAAGAGTCTAGGTCCCTCCCCCCACCCCCTGGGAGCTTGCTCTTTGGGAGGAAGGACAGTGAAACCTCCATCTCCTCATTACCTCCATCTGCTTGTTGCCCGCAGAGCGGGGAGGGCCTGCCAAGGACGGTGACCTCGTCAAAGGGCAGAACAATTTTTTGGTTTCTCTGTGGCCACCAGGGGACAGGAACGGCTCTGATGAAGTCTGTATGGCCTGGAATCTCGAGGGTAGAGCCCAGACCCTGCCCCCAAGTCTTCAGAACAAGGCAGGGCACCCCCTCTCGTCCAGAGCTGGGCCAGGCAGAGAGGAAGACATTCTCCTTTCTTAAAGTCCCTGCCCCGAGACACGGGCAGGGATTTGTGACACCCGAGGTGACCAGGAAAGGTCCTCCTCTCTTTCTGTACCTCACATCCTTGGGAAGATTTTAAGGGGGTTGGAGGGCCTGACATCACCCTGAATTGTCTTCATCCTTCTCCCACAACACGGGGCAGGTCTAGATCACGGTTGCAACCCCAGACCTTCAGGGACCAGGCTGGTAACAATCGTGAGCCATGAGGACGTGTAGGACTGTGGGAGTGGTGGGGACACTGTCAAGCAAGCCAGATCTAAGATATTCACGTCCAACTAAAAGCAGACCCACGTGACACATGCTAATCAAGTGTTGTAGTTGAGTTGACCCTGTGGTCCTTAGTTTGTGCCTTTGCGATCTGGACCGAATACTTGAGCAAAGAACCAGGAGGATTTCTTTGTCCCACTTCTCACCTGAAGGAGGAGAGGACCAGAGGGAGAGGCAAGCACCAGGGGTAGGCCAGTGTTTTCCAGAAGAGGAAGAGGAGAGATCTGAAACCATGGAAATTTGAAGATGTAGGAGGTGCCCCCCCCTTTTTTTCTTTTTTTGAGCTGAGGAGAGGTGATCAGGGAGCTGGGACAAGTCAACAAGGGCCCCCTCCATGAATTGCAATGCATGAGTGCCTGATACTCTCTGCTTAGCCTTGTGGGTTCTCACGGTGGGGATTCAAGGATGGGCGTGTCAAGGGTCGTGATCTGCCTCCCACTCATGCCTGGGGGGAGCCCCTGGAGGTCAGGGATGATGCGGGAAGCAAGCTGCCAGGGCTTATTCGGGAGTGTCAAGGAGACAAACCCTCTTTCCAAAAAGTATCCTAGAGCTGGAATGTCAGAGCGTGCAAGATAATTTAGTTACGTGGCCCCGTCTGAAGATTCGCAGAGAGAGCCGTCCCTTCCCAGTTCTGCTCTCCTCCTTCTGCTTGCATCAAAGGAAAGGTCTCTGCTTCTGTTAGTCTGCCTCACACTTTCCCAACACTTGCGAATCAGCCTCGGCCTCAGCGCCTCTTTGCAGGCCGTAGTATCTAGACTATGACAACATTTTTGTTGTTGTTGTTTTCATTTTATTTATTTTTGGCAGTTATCTTTGCATTATGGTGAGATGTTGACCTTTCCATTTACGGTGGTGATTTAAAGTATCCTGTAAAAACGTAAGGCCGTGATTAAGTACTGTGCAAAGAACAGCTGTGGCGGTAGGAGCATCACGGTAATGATCATAAAGCCGGCAGGGAAGCGAGTGAGGTAGAACACGACCCTTGAGGTAGGCAAGGCTGCTGGTTGGGTCTTATTCATCTTTTGAGGAGGATGAAAACATGGGCCACCACAGGAGGAATGAGTGACGGAGTGTCATGGGTTACAAGGCAGCACCTCGCTAGACCCAGCTCTGGGCTACCTGGCTTGTGCACCCTTCAGGATTCAACCATGCCACTTCTTACAGGAAGTCCTCCGGGATGCCTGGCTCTGAAGTCATCTCTCTTCCCATATGCTGACCACCATCCACTGTCTCTGGAACCAGGTATGTCATCGGAGGTCACGAAAGTGGACGCCTGCTTGGGGGTGGGGAGGGAAGACCTACAGAGAACTGCAGGGCATGTGCCCCATTTCATGGTGGATAAGCAGAGATGCAGGCCCCGTGTGGCCACGCTTTCCAATTTCTCAAGAAAAATCTGAAATCTAAATTCTTATGTGAAATTTCACTATTTTTAGCATTGACAAGAAGCGTTCGCTAGGCCTGGGGGCTGGATCCTGTCTCGGGCACTCTCAGGTGATACAGAGGGAACATTCCAGGTGAAGATGGCCATCAAGCTGAGAGCCCTCACACCCAGGTCCTGAAGATGACGGAACCGGGGATGTGAAATCACAGCTACAGCAAGTTGT
The DNA here is from genome assembly GCF_002201575.2 of Neomonachus schauinslandi. NCBI lineage: Eukaryota > Metazoa > Chordata > Mammalia > Carnivora > Phocidae > Neomonachus > Neomonachus schauinslandi. Next base: position 5,032,978 of record NC_058409.1, on the reverse strand, counting down.
GCAAGTCATGTGTTTCCCCATAAGACTGGGCCCTCCTGGCCGGCAGGGAGGGGCCTGAGTCATCAGACCCTGCCTGACCAAGGCCAACCCCAAAGCCCTTGGCCACACAGCCCTGAGGCAGAGCGAATGAGAAAATCCAAAAGGACAGGTGTCCACCATCCAAGGAAGCCTGAGAACACGCAGCAGAGATGTTCCCGACAGACACATGCCTAGGAGGGGGTTTCCAGGTGGGACCTGGGGAGGGAAGGTCACTGTGCCAGGGGACAGCAGGCGTGGGAAGACTGTGACTCTAGGCAGTGGGAAGGCTGTGCTGGAGAGGAGGGGTTCCATCTGTGGATGGGCTTGGACAGCAAACTTGCTCCAGGATGGAGAGGGATGCCTTGGATGCTGAGTGGGATAAGGTGGGTGGAGTGCAGAGAGGCTATTTTAGGCAGGCCTGGGAGTGCAAAGGCCAGGAGGCCCCGGATGCAGGGCAGGTGAGGGCAGCAACCTGACTGAGCTCTGGGAGCGAGGGCCCACGTCTGGGTGGAGGAGGCTGTATTCAGAGGCTGCAATAGAGGGATGGGGAGGCAGTTGGAGGGGGCCAGGAACTTCAGGCAGAGAGCAGTTGGGGACGAAGGAACCTTGCATCTCTCTGTAAGGGTAAAAGTTGATATTTGGGATAGTCCCTGCGGTGCATGTACCCTCCTATAAAAGCGTCTGCAGTTTCCATCTCAGGCCTCCCCAAGCCGGTCCCATTCCTGCACCCTGTCCTGCCCCAGGGCGCCCAGAGAGGGCGAGGCAGGTCTTTGCGCCCGAGGCTGACGGGTGGGACCCAGGCCCCCCACGGACTCTCTGGGTGGGGATGCTCAGGCGGGCGCCGCTCCTCCGAGGTTGTGCGCCGCCAGGGCGCGGGGCGCGCCCGATGGTGGCCGGCGGCGGGGCTCCCCCGGCCCGGCCCCCGGCGCTACTCTGCCGCCGCCTCGGGGTGTCTCTGCTTCGCTGCGAGCCGGGAACCGCGGCGGCGGCGGCGGCGCGAGGAGGGGAGCGGGCGGCGGCGGCGGCGGCCGCGCCAAGAAGCGCCGGGTCACCGCAGGCTGAGGCTCCCGCCGTCCCCGCCCTCCCCCTCGCTCGCCTTCTCCTCCCTCCCGCCTCCCTCGCTCGCTCTCTCCTTCCCTCTCCCCGCCTCCCCTCCGCGCTCCCCCGCCCTCCCCTCCGCGCCTCGCCTCCTCCGCCCCGCGCCCTGCGGTGCTGCAGCTGCGGGCGGCTCCAGCTGCCCCCAGATGTGGGCTGGGCGGCGCGCGGGGAACTTTCGCGCCGGCAGCGAGTGCGGGGCCCCGGCTGCGGTCCGGCTGCCATGGATCCGCCGGCGGGAGCCGCTCGCCGCCTGTTCTGCCCCGCGCTGCTGCTGCCGCCGCTGCTGCTGCTGCTGCCGCCGCTCCTGCTGCCGCCGCCGCCTGCGGACGCCCGGCTCGCCGCCGCCGCCGCCGCCGACCCCCCGGGTAGGTGCGGCCGGGCCCCCACGCCCCGCGACCCCGGTCGGCCGGGCCCCGCCGCGCGTGCTCCGCCGCCCCCTCCCCAGGCGTCGTCCAGCCCGACTTGGGCAAACTCCGCGCGGCCCGCCCGGGGCCAAGTTGGCCAACTTCGGGGCCGGGTTGGTCGCGCAGGGGGCGCCCCGCGGCGCACCGGAGCGCCTCCGGCCGGGGGGAGCCTCGCAGCGTTCGCGGCTCCCGGGACGCGGAGCAAGGAGATGGAGGGCCGGGAAAGCCCCGCGGCCGAGAGCGCAGCGCTAGCCCCAGCGGGTCCTGGGGAGCCAGGGCGAGGCGGCGCCGGGGCTCGCGTCCGGGGACGCTCGGGAGGAGCCGGGTGCTGAGCGCGCCGCCGAGGGCCCTGAGGACTGATGGGGCGCCCCGGAGGGAATCCCTGAGCATCCGAGGGACCCTGCTGCGCCCCTCCCTGCCCTCGGGCGCGCAGGGAGGGGGCCCGGCATCGGTCCAGCCGAGAGCTGGACACGGAGGACAGGCCGCGCGTGCCCGGGGAAGCCGAGTCCACGCCGCTCGGGAGGCGAGCCGCTCGGGCGCCGGGGCGGCTGGGGCAGCGGAGGGGTAGAGGCGAGGCGCACGGGTAAGGGGCCAACCGTCAATGGTTTCGGAGCAGCCCCACGTCCTGCCAAGGACGGTAGGTTCAAGGGGCGGGGGGCGGCTCTGCTGGGGCCGTCCCCATGGGAACTGTGAGGAGCTCGCGGAGCCCCAACCCGGAACGGGGCAGGGGGCAGAGCGCTGGGCTGGCAGGGTCCCAGAGGGGGACTGCTTGGGGGCGGCGGCGTTCCGGAGTGGTGGCCCGGTTAACGCCCCTTCCCAGTCGGAAGAAGGCCGGGGAGGTGCAGGCTCGTTTCTGGGGGTTGCCTGGCAGAATACCCTTCCCTTCTCAGTGGTGGTGGTGGTGGGGGGGGGGGGCCGGGGGGGCTGCGGGGCTTGGCGGCGGGGCTCTGGGGCTCCGAGGTCTTGGCGGGTCTAACGCCCCTTCCCGTTGCAGGCGGGCCCCTGGGGCACGGAGCGGAGCGCATCCTGGCGGTGCCGGTGCGCACTGACGCCCAGGGCCGCTTGGTGTCCCACGTGGTGTCGGCGGCGTCGGCCCAGGCGGGGGTTCGGGTCCGCAGGGCCGCCCCTATCCAGACCGCGGGCTTACCTGGAGACGACGAGGAGGACCCCGGCGGCCGCCTCTTCTACAATGTCACGGTCTTCGGCCGAGACCTGCACCTGCGGCTGCGGCCCAACGCCCGCCTCGTGGCGCCCGGCGCCACGGTGGAATGGCAAAGCGAGTCGGGCGCCACCCGCGTGGAGCCCCTGCTCGGGACCTGCCTCTACGTCGGAGACGTGGCGGGCCTGGCTGAAGCCTCCTCCGTGGCGCTCAGCAACTGCGACGGGCTGGTGAGTACTCACTTCTCTCGCTCCTTTCTGTCCACTGCCCTTGCCTGGGATTTGGACGCCGCCGCTGGTTGTCCGTGACTCCCAAGGCCTGCACTGAGGATCTCCTCTGCACCCCTGTGTGTAGGGAGCACCGGGCACCGAAGGAAGGGGTTGGCACGAAGACAAGTTACTTTGATCGGTCCGAGAGGGGTGATTTATGCAGTGGGTCAGGGTCTCCGGAGTGCGGTTTCCCTTACGCCCGCGGGACACAGGTCTTCCTATTGTAACCAGCTGTGTGTCCATCTCCGCGAGTGTGTGCACGTGTGCACACGTGTTTTGGAATGTTGGCGTGTGCTCGTATCTGGGTACCCTGGGCGAATAGGCGAATGCCATTGTGTGTCTCGTGCATGTATGTATCTGTGGGTCTCCGCTCCTTTGGGTGTCCGGGTATCTGTTGAGTGTGTGTCCATGTGCATCTTAGCGTGTGTGATACGTGTGCGAGGGGACACGTTTGCTGGCAGTCCGTCTTCTTGTTTCTGTGTGTGCAGGTGGTGCCGGCGCAGGGAGCAGGCAGGCAGTGGTGCTGAAATGCCCAGTTATCCCTCTGCCCCCTGGCTGACCGGGAACCACTGATTTTTATGCTGTGGTTTCCTGTTGAACTCCAGCTGGTAATTTGAAAAGTCGGTTTTCTCTCTCTATTTTGAGCCAAGGGGAGCATTTGGAAATGCAGGCTCTGGTGCCCACGGGCAGCCTCTGAAGGACAAGGAGAGAGGCCGAGTTCCCTCCTGGGATTGCTTGGGCCACCCAGCATGACTGGAGTCCTGGGACGTTTTCCTGTTTCAGGGGCCCATGGGGACCACGGCTTGGCATGAGGGGGCCTCAGAGGAAGCCTGGATCGATGCTCGGGGAGGCGGCTGACTTTGGCGGTGCTCTCTGTCCCGCTGCCCCGGGGCCTGGCACGTGGCAGAAACCACTGCAGTTTTCTATTTTGGATTGGAGGTGCGGTGGTCAGGCTGGCCGTGGCTGGCCAGACATCGGAAGCCCGCCCACTGTGGGTTCTGCTCTAATTGTGGCTCAGGGCACTGCTGTGCTGAGCGAGCGGCTGCTCTCCCAGCCCTGCTGGCCCCCGAGCCCCCGGTCCTCAGGCTTTTCCTGCTGCTGCCTGCAATTACACCAGAGCCCCGCAACCGCTGGTGTTCTTTTTAGGGAGACACAGGAAATGTCACTTGTTGCTTCGGAAAATCACGGCCTTTGGCTGGATTTAGTTAGAACCTGGGCGTGTTGCAAATGACTATAAATGTCCTTGGAGGAGTTGGGTTATCATGGTGCAGCCCTTTATATGTCCGTTGTCTCTGAGGCCGTCCAGGGCCTCAGAAGTGTATCTCATTTGATGCTGCAGGTGAATTTCCTAAATAAAACGAAATCGGTGCTGGGGACTCCAGGAGTTGGGGGAGCTGACTCGGATGCAGTCTGTAGGTGGGCCAGCTCCTGTGTACTGAGAAATTTCTGATGGAGAGCATTTCCGGGAGGCTTTGTCTCTGTCATTTGTAGATTCGTTTGTTTAGCCAGAACCTCCCAGTGCCGTCTGTCCCCTGTGCTGGTCGGAGGTGTGGCTGGCCCCGTGCCCACCTGGGGCTCGGGGCCGCTGATGGGCTGTGGGGCGACTCTGGCCAGGGCTTTGACCGCGGGCTCCTGGGGGCTATTTGGAGGATGAGTTGGCAGCCGGCAAAGGCAGAGGTTGGCAATCTTAGCAGAGGGAAGAACATGTGCTCAGGTCCTAGGTATGCGTTAGCCGGGTCAGGACAGGCATGGTGAGATGTCACAAGGACTGGCCTCACATCTGCCCAGGGGCAAGGCAGCTGGAAGGAAGATGGGTGTTGGAAGACAGGCTGGGGCTTGCCTGAGGGGCCTTGAATGCTGTTGAAAAATGGCCTGGAGATAATGGGGCATCGATATTAATATGTTCTTTACTCTTCCTCCCTCTTCCTTCCTTCCTTCCATCTTTATTTCTCTTTCTTTCTTTCTTCCTTCCTTCCTTTCTTTCTTTCCCTTCCTTCCTTCCATCTTTCTTTTTCTTTCTTTCTTTCTTTCTTTCTTTCTTTCTTTCTTTCTTTCTTTCTTTCTTTCTTTCTTTCTTTCTT
>NC_058409.1:5019614-5027939 GCF_002201575.2 Neomonachus schauinslandi | reverse complement strand
CTTTCTTTCTTTCTTTCTTTCTTTCTTTCTTTCTTTCTTTCTTTCTTCTTTCTTTCTTTCTTTTCCTTCCTTCCTTCCTTTTCCTCCTTCCTTCCTTTTGTTTTGGTGTGTCTCTTCTCATTTTATACTAATTAATTCCTTAACCTTTTGAATCTCTCTGTGTATCACCAATAGGCCTGGGGTTCTATACATAACGCAAAGTCCTGGTCCCCACAGCTATCCTGCAGGGGAAGGATCCTCATCCCTGGTTTGCAGATGCTCAGATGAGGCTCTAGGAGGTTGAGTGACTTGCCCAAGACTACATAGCCCATGCTGTCAGGAATCTAGCCTGGTTCTCTCCAGCCTCTTGTGCCACAGGGCTCCCAAGTTGGGGCAGGTAGAAGGTACTGAGCGGGGCAATACCTGTGCACTCCTCCCAATAGGCCTTATGTGGATAAATGCATCTCATTCTTCTAGCAACCTAGGCCCTTAACCACCATGCCACACAGGCCCCCTGCCTCTGCAGCATTCGCTCTTCCTTCGTAGATAGCAAAACACACCGAAGCAGGTATGTCAGGCTATGGTGTGCATGCACATTCCCAGGGGTCTTGTTAAAATGCAAGTTCTGATTCAGCACATCTGGGGTGGGGCCTAAAGTTCGTTCTTTCTTTCTTTCTTTCAGAGAGAGAGCATGAATGGGGGCAGGGAGGGGCAGAGGGAGAAAGAGAGAGACTCTTAAGCAGGCTCCACACCCAGTGCGGAGCCCAACTTGGGGCTTGATCTCAAGACCCTAAGATCATGACCTGAGCCAAAATCAAGAGTTGGATGCTTAACCGACAGAGCCACCCAGGAGCCCCAAGTTCTGCATTTCTAATAAGCTCCCTGGCCAATGCTCCTGGACCTCAGGCTGCCCTTTGAGAAGCAAGGTTCAACAGCCCCATTTCTGCAAGAGTTCTACACATTCCACCACAAGTTGCTCCTTGCAAATGGGTTTCAGTGGACAACCAGTGTGGGAGACTCTGTACCCTGCATTCAGCTTGGGAGATTCAGGGGGCCCATTGGGATCTCAGAAGTTCCGTAATAAAGACATGTCTGGTAATCTGAGTAATCCATCGTTTCCCACACAGATGGGACCATGGAACCCCTTCTTGGCAGAACATGTCTTCCTGGAAGATGTGTAGAGAAACCCATGGAGCAGGGTCCCAGCTGCTCATGCGCGCGCGCTCTCTCTCGCTCTCTCTCAAAATAAATAAATAAAATCTTAAAAAAAGAGAAAGGAAGGTAGTAGTAGTTTTGTTTTCCGTGGACAGCAGTCTCTTAATCAAGGGGAAACTTATTATATTTGTCGGGATCCTTTCAGTTACAAGTTACGGGCTGCTTAAATTACTTTAAACAAAAAACCAGGATGTTATTAGTTCCGGTAATGGTAAGTCTTCAGGCATGGCTGAATCCAGGTGCTCCCGCTAGGTCATTAGGACACTTGCCATCTCCTGCCTCAGTCTTCCTATGTGTTGGTTTTGTTATCAGGTGCAGTCCTTCTGTGGTGAGTCTGGGGGCCCCAGCAGTGGCTGGCTGACATCTTTTTCTGAATAATTCCAGCTGAGACCTGGCTATCACTCTGGCCAGCCTGGGGCTGGTGCTTCTGTGAGGAGCAGGACATGGGATTTGCAGAGCCCCAGAAACAGAGAGCGGAAGAGGTGCTGTTCCCTCAGTTAATACAAGATGGGGATTCTGAGCCTGCCAAGATGTAGATTCTTTTGGAGTCAGGTAGAAGTGCAGACTCAAGAAATGCCACATGAAGACATGCTTCATAAGGCATGCTGTGCACTTTATTCTCAGAGAGGCTGGTAAATGCAGAGTTTCCAGATTTTTTTTTTTTTTTTTACAGCCATTAGACAGAAGCTATTCATAATATTCACAAGGAAAGGTTAAGGTTTGTCTTTTCATCATGCCTGAGAAAATTAGGCTTAATGGAGGATTCTTGCATGTCACATTGCAGTTTCCTAGTACCTTCCAGGCCACATGATTGGTGTGCTAATTTCATATTATTTAAATATGCTCATTAAAAACCCAGTGAGGCGGTGCCTGGGTGGCTCAGGCGGTTAAACGTCTGCCTTTGGCTCAGGTCATGATCTCATGGGTCCTGGGATTGAGCCCCGCATCGGGCTCCCTGCTCAGCGGCGAGTCTGCTTCTCCCTCAACCTCTGCCCCCCCCACTCATGCTCTCACTCTCTCTCTCTCTCTCACTGTCAAATAAATAAATAAAAGCTTATTTTTTATAACCCAACGAGAGCCTGTTGTAAGAACAGTATAATAATAATAATAGTAAGTCATAGTTGGCTACCCCTACTATGTGCCAGGCTCCCTGCTGAGTGCCTTATGCCTGCATCGCCTTGTTCAATCCTCACAACATCCTATGGCCTATGCCTGATATTGTCCCCATTCTACAGATGAATGAACTGAGGCTCCAAATGCTGAGAGCTTGCTTCAAGCTTTGCAGTCGGTATTTGAATGCATGTCTGCCTGATTCCAAGATCATGCTCACTACATTTTATTGTTTTTTTGTTTTTGGTTTTTGTTGCTGTTTTTTGCATGCCAACAAAAAAAATAAAAATGAAGAAATGCATTTCTTTAAAGTATTTCTTACCTTCCCTGTTTTGACTCCTGGAGAACTTCTGAGTCAGGGGTGTTGTCTATTGTTTGTGGGAGCTGGGAGCAGGCCTGGTGGTTGAGTGGCTTGCTGACACACACACTGCTGACCTGCTCCAGCCTGCAGCTCCTGGCAGGTTGCCTGAGTCTTCACAGCTGGGTGATGGCAGTGGGGCCGAAGCACCCAGCTTCCCCTTGCCTCCCACCTCAGGGCAGCTCTGGGGACCTCTCTGGCCTGATAGGGCCTGACAGGGCCAATGGGTGGAAGTCTTCATGGGCTGGGCAGTGGGAAGGGTCTGGCCTCTGAGCTCTGGTCCCATCCTGAGCTCTGACGGGGAGGGCAGTGTCCACCCTTCCCTGGGGGCTCAATGTGAGCCCCCATGAATCTGTGAGGCAATGCCTCCATCGTGTGGCTGAGGTTCAGAGAGGCCCAAGGGCTTCTGCCGTGTGGGCTGGGGCTCCTCTGAGAGGCACCTACGCTATCCAGTCTTTTTTTTTTTAATATTTTATTTATTTATTTATTTTAGAGAGAGAGAGAGAGAGAGCTTGAGCGGGGTTGGGGAGGGGCAGAGGGAGAGGGAGAGAGAGAATCCCAAGCAGACTCCACGCTGAGTGCAGAGCCTACACGGGGCGTGATCCCAGGATGCTGAGATCACGACCTGAGCCGAAATTAAGAGTCGGACGCTTAATTTAATTTAATTAAATTAACAGTCGGACCCAGGCGCCCCTGTCCAGTCTTTATAGACATTAAGAATCACTAAGGTTTACAGAGAGAAGTAATTTGCTGGCCAAGGGACTGAGAGGAGTTTCATTTTTCCTCACAAGACTCCTGCTTTCGAGGCCACACATTGGGCTCCAGCTGGCTCGGGTGCTGGAGTCGGGCAGGCAGGTGAGGCAGGCTCGGGCTGTGGGGCTGGGGGCGAGGGTGCCTAGGACTTGCAGCCATCTCTTGTGTCTTCTTTCCTCCCACGCTGTCTTGGCACTGCCTGGAGGGCAGCGAGAGGATCTCAGGAACACCAAAGAGGGGCTGTGGGACATTCCAAGTTCCCTGGGTCTTGGGACTCCTCAGGTCAGAAGAGCGGAGGTTCCTGCTTGGCCCCTGCTGGTGGTAATCTTCACTGCTGCCCAGGGTAGTCTCAGCCTCCTCCACGGCTTATTACTTTTCTCGTTGTTTAAGACTCATTCAGTTTAAGTGACAGAAAACTGGCTTACAGTGAATGAAATAAACAAGGGATGTCACGGGCCCAATTATCCTTGGGGTCCTGAGGAGTTCAGGCATGGCTGGATCCAGGGGTTCAGGGCTTGTTTCAGCACATGTTCTCTGCCTTTCAGCTCTGCCACTCTCTGTGTTGGTCTCAACATGGCCTTCCCCATGTGGGGGTCACTGGCAACTCCTGGCTTAACTTGCCTCCCATGGTAGCAATCAGAAATGGAGAGCACTCCTTTCTGGATGGTTCCTGCTGGCATCCTGGAGGGGGCTCTGATGGGCCCTGCTTGGATTATAGGCCCCTATTTATTTATTTATTTATTTATTTTAAAGATTTTATTTATTTATTTGACACAGAGAGACACAGCGAGAGAGGGAACACAAGCAGGGGGAGTGGGGGAGGGAGAAGCAGGCTTCCCACAGAGCAGGGAGCCCGACGTGGGGCTCGATCCCTTGACCCCGGGATCATGACCTGAGCCGAAGGCAGACGCTTAGCGACTGAGCCACCCAGGCGCCCCTATAGGCCCCTCTTTAAACCAATCGTTGTGATGTAGGCCTGGCCTGAGTCTCTTGCTCACCTTTGGGGTTGAAAGTGAGGGCCAGATCCCCAAACTCTGGAATGGATGGGTGTTTTATATAAAAGCAAGAGGAAGGTGAATGTGCTGGGCAGATGAAAACAGTTGACACCACACTCCACCTGGACTCCGGGTCCCCTCGTTCAGATCTCTTCCTGGGCTCCAGACCTGCCTGCGCAGCTGCCTCCAGGGCTCCCTCCCTAGGTGACCCCATGCTTCTGAAATGGAATACAGTCTCTACCCTCCTCCAGACTCCACCCTTTCTTGGGTGAGAATCCCAGGATCACCCCTCTCCTCCCTCTCCATGACCCAGACATCTAGCCAGCCACCATCCTAGACATCTCTGGACTTTATCCCCGTTCCCATCTCTCCACCATGCATGACCCCAGGCCCTGTCTTCTGCATCTGTGATCCTCAGCTGCTGCTAATTGGTCTCTCCAGCAACTCTTTCTCCACCCAGCAGCCACACTGATGTTCATAAACCATATATTAAATCATGTCACTCCTTTGCTTAAGATCTCTCCTTGATTCTTATTGCCCTTAAAAAAAACCCAAATCCAAAAAAACATCCAAACCCACTCGCCTGGCATTCAAGGCCACCTATGACCCCGCCCAATGGCCTCCAGTTTCGTCTGTCACTGTGTCCCCCTCATGCCTGTGCCCCATCACACTGAGCTTTTAGACCCCCAACACAGGATGCCCCCAGCTCAGAGTCTTTGCATAGGCTGTGCCCTGGCCTGGACCACTCTTACCCCTTCCTCTTTACCTGGCTCACTCTGTAGGTCTCAGCTAAGTGGCATTTCATTCAGGAAGCCATCCTAAGCATTCTTATGCCAGGTTGCACCCTGGGCTTCTTGGTAACTTGTACCATGGGTAACGTGTACCCATCTATGTCCGCAGGGCCCAGCTCTGGCTGGGCAGAGCTCAGCGGGAGCTGTGAAATGAGAGTTCCCAGGAAGTGGGGGCCAAAAGCCTATAGAGGAAAAGGGTTGGGGACTTGCCCCCGAGACCCTGTGTCCGCCAGTGCCCAGGGCTGGCCCGTCTCTTCTCATCTGCTCTCTTGCCAATCCCAGAATGCCCACACTCACTGGGGAAGGCTCCCTTGGAGAATGGCTGAAAGCTTTGCCTCCTTACTCATAGGAAAGTACTTGTGCACAACATGGGTTTTATAGTTTTCCTGCCCCTACTTTGGGGTTCATGAAACTTGAGTTCAAAACCCTGGTCTAAATCAAACCAAGTAGGGGAGGGAAGACCGCCTCTCCCCCGGTCCTGTAAGGGGAAGGGTTGGGTGGGGGTGAGGAGACATTGGGCTGGGCTCTTGCAACCCTGGGCAAATCCTCCCACCATTGGCCTCATTTTGTCAAAGGGGAAACTGGGAGCTGGAGTTAACCGTTTCTGGGTTAACTTCCAGGGCAGCTCCAGGTGCCTTAGGGGCCAGATGGGGAGCAGGCACAAGTGAGGGGACAGGGTTGGAGGAGGGAGAGGTGGGGACCCCGGCGAGCCCACGCCCCACCTCCCTTGAGAGATTGTTGCCCGCCAGGGAGTGTGGGCCCCTTGCTGCTGAACCCCCCATTGTTTCTTCAGAGAAACTGTATATCTGAGTGTGTTGATATCATTTGGGCAAACAAGTCCAGTGTGAATTCCCCATGTGGGCCCTGAGGTCCCCTGACGGGGCCTCCAGAGGCAGGTGTGGAAGTGTTGGGAGGCGGGCTGGCAGCAGGACCATTAGATGCGCCAGGGCTCCCTGCCGGCAGGGGCTGGGAAACTTGCTAAAACCCACCGTGACTTCATCACCGCCACCCCATGCCCCCTTCCAGGACGTCCACAACCTTCTGGCTGGCCTCCCCACCACTTCTCACTGGGACTGATTTGGTGGAGGGCAGGAACTTTCTAGGGGCTCTTCCCTGCCTGGGCGGGGTAGCGACGTGCACTGACCTGTGGCTGCTATGATGGAGGCTGACTTGTCAGAGGTTTGTGCTCAAGGGGGCAGAGTACCAGCCTGTGACCCTGCCCCACCACCCCATTTGCCTTGTGGTGGGCCCTCAGAATGGTGTAGGTGCATCAGTGGTCTGAAACCCAGACTCATCTGTCTTCCACCTAGAGTCGTTGAAATCACAGTCAGCCAGTAGGTGGTTGCCAGGGGCTGGGGGTGGGGGTGGGGGGGAAGAGGGGAATGGGGCGTTATTGTTCATGGTTACAGAGTTTCAGTTTTACAAGAAAACAAGAGTTCTGGTGATGCTTGCACAACGTTAGGAATGCATTTAATAGCACTGAACGACACTAAAAGTGGTTAAGATGGTAATTTTTACGTTATGTGGATTTTACCACATAAAAAAGGCATCTGAGGACTCATGGGATTCTGTAGGTAGTTCAGGGGTGGAGTGGTGCCCCTTGAACCCCATTCGTCCAGTTTTCCTCCCCTGTGGGACTCTCTTCCCTGGGAGACCAGTGGTTGCGGCTGTCCCCACACCCCTCACACCCCTGATGGGAAAGCGAAGCTATTTTTTGAAGGTTCCCGCCACGGTCTTGAGCTTCACTCTGATTGGCTGGGGTTAGGTCACGGGACTTTTCCATAGCCAATCACTGTGGCCCAGGAATGCCGTGCGCTGATTGGCTCTGGCCTGAGTCCCATGCTCCAGGGGTGGCCTGGAATAATGGAGGGAGAGCGCGGCGAGCCTGGACCACCCGGGAAGGCCGAGTCGCGGCTCACCGCCTGCCGCACTCCTCTGCCGACTGAGGGCCCCGCTGCCCTCGCTGCCCATCAAGAAAAGGAGGTCAGAGAATCAGTGTGTACACCCGCTCCCTCTCCTGCCGCATGACCCAGTCCTGCAGTCCTCCTGTGAACTAGCCATTGTGGTGCTCCTTCCACAGATGGGGAAACTGAGGCTCGGTGAGTTACTGGATCTGTGGGCTCTCCTGGGGTGGGGTCGCCTCCTTGCACGGAATCCTCTAGGGAAGGGCGGAGTGGAGCCCAGCTCGGCCCCTCATGAAGGGCTAGCACAGTCGGTCACCGATCTCTGAGCCTGAGCCCAGGGAGCCCAGCTCTTCCCAAGCCATCCCTTGTCACCTTGCCACCGCCTACCCTGACTCCACTGCGTGGTCGTGTGCATTTCCGGCACTGGTTGTGGAGTGTAACGTGCCGCCCATTCCCGTGTTGGCAGGCTTCAGGCTCTTTCTGCTCCATGGCCGGCCGTGGCTGCCTTGTCCCCTTGTGCCCCCAGCACTTGGTGAGTGTGGAGTGCTGCCAGGGGTCAGCTGGGAGGTGGGGAAGGCCAGATCCTCACCTAGGTCCGCTGTGAGGACCATGAGTGCCACAGCCACGGTGAGCAGTCATGGGGGAGCTCATCTGCCCTGAGCCACAGGCACACCCCCTCCCCCCTTCGCGTGACCTGGTGTGCCCATCTAGCATCCAGGCTGGCTTTGCAGTGTGGTGGCCTGAGCTGTGGCCTGGGCCTCCCCACTCTGGTCTCTGAGATCCATAGGGGCAAATGCATGTGGGGCCCTTCCTGGGACCCTCGGTCCTGCCCTAGCAGGCAGACACATCCTTCATTATCCTCATTGCCCTCCCCTGCTTGGGCAGCCTGGGGGAACGTGTGCATGTTTGTGTGCCTTTGCACGGGAATGTGTGTGTATGTAGAATGGTGAGCTTGTGTGTGCATGTGCATGCATATCTGTGTGAGTGTGACATGAATGTGTACCTGCATGTGAATGTGTGTCTGTGCCTGTGAGTTTATGCATTGGAGTGAGCATGTGTGTGAGTGTGCGCATTGGTGTGAGTGTGCATGTGTGTCTGTAGGTGTACATGTCTGCCTATTTGAGTGAGGAGTGTGAGTGTGTATACATGGTCGTGTGTGTTCTTGGCAGGGGCTTCCTGCAGGGGAGGGGACTGAACGGGGGGGGGGGGGGGGGGGGGGC
>NC_058409.1:5000567-5019514 GCF_002201575.2 Neomonachus schauinslandi | reverse complement strand
GGGGGGGGGGGGGGGGGGAGAGGTACCGAGGGGAGAGGAAGACCCTAGCCATCTAAGTCTTGGCACCACCTTGGGCCCCTCCTCTCCCACTGGCAGGCACTCTGGACTGGAAGGGCCCAGGTAGGAGCCTCTTGTTCTGCTGTTTATGTTTCATATTAAATGTCAACTGTCCACCGGGTCTGCGGTGCTGCCATTAATATGGAGAAGTTATTACAGAGCCTGGAGCTGGCTCCTCGGGCTCATCCATGAATTTCAATTACTTTGCACGTCTACTCTAGGCCTGTGGAGTGGGGCACACAGTTTCTGCTTGGAGGCAGAGGGAACTCCGCATCCAGAACCCAAGCCCAGGCAGTGCGGAGGGGCTAGGCAGGCCCTGCGCTGCCCCACCTTGCCCTGCAGGTTCCACACGAGCACGGACTCGGTGTGGACTGGAGGCTGCTGTGTCACAGTCCTCTCTGCCCTGCATAGCTGGGCAGCCTGGACGAGGACTGAAATGCACTAAACCTCTTTTCCTTGGCTTGCAAAGTCGAGGGAGGAACCTACCCACACTTGCTGGGCATTGGAAGGGTGGGTGCACAGCAACAAGTACTCAGCCCAGGCCTAGGGTTTGGGAGATGTTGGCCATTTATGCATTTCATCAGATCTAAGGTACCGTCAGCTACAGGGCACACCAAGTAAGAGCAGACACTCTCAATTAAACCGCACCACGGTCCCTGAACTACAGTCCTAAGAGGCGTAGGCACCAGCCGCCCTGCCCCTAGTTGCTCCAGACAGTGGGCCATTCCTCCCTTCTCACTTGCTTGGCTTACTTAGCGTGTGACTGCCTTCCTCACTTCTGGGTGTCTTCCTCTCTTGGGTCAACCATGGAGTTGCAGTCCTTCCTCCAAGGACATTCCTCGCTGATGCCAAAGCTACCCACTCCGTTGTCTCTGTGCCTTTGTGCACACACTGTAACTTTTTTTTTTTTTTTTAAAGATTTTATTTATTTACTCGAGAGAGAGAGACAGCGAGAGAGGGAACACAAGCAGGGGGAGTGGAGGAGGGAGAAGCAGGCCTCCTGCCGAGCAGGGAGCCCGATGTGGGGCTCGATCCCAGGACCCTGGGATCTTGACCTGAGCCGAAGGCAGACGCTTAACGACTGAGCCACCCAGGCGCCCCCACACCATAATTTTTTTGCCATCATGGTGTGACATCTCGAAGACATTTTGGGTGGCAAGCCTCTCAACACAGGAAGTGCTGACCCCACACGCAATTCAAGTAAGGGATGGCACATGAGCGACACGCCATGGCTGGGTTGGTGCGTGCCAGGCAATGCCAGCCACCACATGGTTTTTTAGCTGCGGGTGGTGATAAGACCCAGTGATTTCATCCTGACTTCACAGGTGGTAAATGTGAAAAATGTGTGTCTAGAGTCCTGGACGTGCAGTTTTTTTTTATTGTTGTGTTTGTTACTATGTTACAAGTGATTTCAAGGCCATGTCTGAGAGCTGACATGTAATTCTTGTGCTGAGAATTAGAGCAGCAACAGAGACTGGGCCGTTCACATCAGAGGGACCAGCCCTTGCTGGCTCTGTGAGCAGCATATTCAAGGATTCATCTCTGAGCCTGGATATTTCTCCTTAGAAAGCAGGGATTTGGGACCACGTGGCAAATAAGGAGTATTTCTGTTTCATGCAAGAACCAGGTTCGGGGCTGACTCCCCACTTGGCTGGCCTGTGACCCTCAGTTTCCCCAGATTTGTCTAAGTGGCCAGTCTGTTTGCGACAGAGCTTCTGGAGGTAGGAGAAAAAGTGGCTCAAGAGCTGTGGATATGAATATATATGTGTTCTTAATGGATTATGCCATCTCCCATCAGTTGCAAAGGAAATGTCGGGTTAACTGCTATCACAGATCAGTTCTATGCTTCTGTCATTCTGTTCTACCAGTACTAAACTGTGTTTCTCACTAGAGCCTTAAAGCTGTGATATCTAAAGAATTAGCTGCTTTATAGTTACAGGGGATGCTATCGACTGCTTGAATCGTGGCTGGTCCGAAGTGAGAGGTGCCCGAGTGTAAAATACTCAGTATTCAAAGACTTAGTACAAAAAAAAAAAAGAATATAAATTATCTCATTGATAATCTAAAAGTATCGAGTATAGGTTGAAATGATAATATTTTTGGGTATACTGGATAAAGTAAGATATATTGCTGAAACTAATTTCACCTTTTTTTTTTTTCAACGTGGCTCCATGTGAAGTTCTCATCACATTTCTGTTGGGCAGTGCTACTTTGAGACATCTGGCTGGATACTTCCCTTTTTGCTGTTATTCTTTTGCAAAATTTTCTTGGCTGGTCACCTCTGTTTATTTCTTTCAATTGAATTTTAGAATTGTTTTGTCAGGTTAAAAACATCCCTTGCGGATTTGATTGACAGTAAATAAAACTTAGAAACCAATTAAAGGTGGAATTGACATAATTTACAGTATTTACCAGGAACACGGTGTATTTTTCAATTGATTTAATTCTGCTTTGCTGTTGCTCAGTAAAGTATTATACATTTTTTATACGGGTCACCCATTGTTTTAAATCAGGGTCATTTCAAGGATTTTTTTTTCCCTTTTTGCTATTGTTTATGGAATCATTTCCATCTATCGTTGGTATACAGGAAGGCTATTGATTTTTATATAATTATCTTTTATCAAGCTGCTTGATTGAACTCATTAATTCTAATATATCTTTGTGGATTCCCCTGGGGTTTCTAGGTATACAGTTGTACTGTCTGTAAACGATGATAATTTCGGAGGCTCATTTCCAATCTGCACCATCTAGAACCTTCAGAGTAATGTTAAGTAACAGCAGCAGCTTTGTGCATCCGAGTCTGTGCCTGGCTCTGATGGGAACGCCCCTGGCATTTCTCTGCTTAATAAAATATAATGCTTGCTCGTGGACTAAGATGGATTTCGTGGGAAGGCAATATCCTCTGAATTCTAGTTTTCTAAGGTCCTATTTTTATCAGCAAAGGAGCTGAAATCTAGATAAAATGTGTCTAACACCTCCCATACCACCGCCCCCCATCCCCCATCCCCCGGAGGCCTTATACTATTCCCAGGGGCTGTGTTTCCCGAAGACCTGGGCCTCGGGGCTGCTGATGGGTCCCCTGAGTTGCCTGCTTGTTGGCCTTGAAATGTAAGCCAGCCCCGTTTACAGTCATCAGGCCCCCCCGACAGGAAGCGTCTGGGGAATGCTGCTGAGGAAGGAGGCTGAACTGCCCAGTCGAGCAGGTGGCTTCCAGAAGAGCTGGAACCAGTTCTTAGAAAGCCCACGTCAGGGAGAATTGCCACCTTGACATCCTGGGCTCTCCTTCTCTCAGCGGTGTCTTTCCCAACCTTCAGTTTTTCCTGAGTCTTACAGAAGACTTTACCACCTTGTGCAGTGGTTGGTTCCTGCCCACACGCCCCCTCTCCCACCCGGGGGCCCCACTGGTACCTTTATTCCCACATGCTTCTAGAAGGTCTTTTCTCAAAGACTGTCGTTCCCTGTAGAGGAAATCTGTGGCCCGTTGTGTAGAGAATAAAATCGTTTTCCATCGTGTTATCTCTGTCTGGCCACAGATGGGCATAGGATTTGGGCAGATTTGAACAATGCCTGTGTCAAGGCCCCAGCCTGAGAGACTCTGATTTATCGGATGTGGGTAGGACTTGGGGGTCTGTGTTTTTCAAGAGCTACACATGAGAGTCTTATGCACAGCCAGTGGGCACCCACTGACCTAGAGGCAGAGGTCGGACAGAACCAGCTTCGGTGCTGACTCCCCACTTGGCTGGCCTGTGACCCTCAGTTTCCCCAGTGGCCTCACCACCTGCCTGGGAGGGCTCGTGTCTTTGAGGGAGTGAAGGGGAATAAGCTGGTTGGCCTTGAAGGTTTGGGATCCAAAGTCGTTGGGAGGGTTGGGGTGGAAGGAGATGATGTCCAAGAGGGACAGCCAGGCCTCCAGGTGGCCTGGGACCACGGAAGCTGCCACTGTGGTGTCAGCTTTCTGCCCTCCGGTCTCTCACCTGGAAATACAGAGCGTGGCAGACAGAGGGAGGGCTGAGGCTGACCGTCCATGCAGTGGGTGGGTAGAACTCACTTGGTACTGGGTAGTGATCCTGCAGGCCCTGTGGGCAGAGTGGGGACAGGGGTGCTGTCTGCCCTGGCGCCCCTCATTGCCCCCCCAGCCAGATCCCGGGCCCTGTGAAGCTCCCAACCCCTCGCCTCCATTCCGCCCTCAGCTCCTCAGCTCTGCTGGCTGACCACGGGCCACTGGTGTGAGCTCACTAGGCTCGAGCTGAGGTCTGGGGCTCCCGGGCATTTGGGTGTGTCCTAGCCCAGAGTGGCTGGTTTGAGACCTGCATGCAGAGTGAGGACAGGTCCCAGGCCAGGGCTCAGCTCAGATGACAGAGGGAAGGCCTGTTTCCTGAGCAGCCCCCAGGGAGTAGAGCAGGGTCCTGGCTCAGAGGCCAGAAGCCCTTCCATCCCTTTCTTTCCTGGGCATGACTTCCTTCTCTTGTCTCTCTTCCCTCTCTCCCCACCCTGCCATGCCCTCTTTTCTCCTCCTTCCCTTCTCCCTTCCTCCCTTCTCTTCTTCCTCCCTTCTCTTCCTCTCCTCTCCCCCCCTTCCTCCCCTTATTTCCCAAAGTGAGCCCCCAACTTGGTCAACCAGGACTCCTGGGTGACCCTTCCTTGGTGATGGGCTCTTCATCACTGGTCACACACTCTGACCCAGGCTGTGCCTGCACGTTCCTATTCACACCTCACCTCCTGTGACACTGGGGATGGGATCTCATCCCCCTGTCCTGGGAGGAAGGCAGGGCTCAGAGAGGGCGAGTGACCTACCCCAGGTCACACAGAGCGCATGGCCTGGGCTCCTGCTGCTGCAGCTGGAACTCCAGACACATCACCCCACCCCCAACCCACACAGCAGGGTTCGTTCCTGCAGCACGCCGGGGAATCCCTCCTTCTGTCCTTGGAGGCCAAGCTCTTGGTGCATTTCGGCAAACAAGGTTAAGGCCGAGCTCCTGCGCTGTCAGAGTAGCCCCCACCTCGGATAGGGCGGCCTGGCCTTTGAGTGCTGTTTTTCCTGTTGGGGTGTCCAGGCCCTTGTGGGTAGTGTCTTCACTGGGGAGGCTGTGCTCTGAGCCAGGGCTTCCATGGAAGGTCGTGCAGGCGGTGTCCTCCACGAGGGCTCCTGGGCATGGGGGTGCACGGGGGTGCAGGAGGCCAAGCTCTGCTCAGGGTCTGGGAGTGGATGGAGTGGAGGGTAGCCAAAGCTGTGTGGAGGACAACAGCCCTGGAGGGGCGGGGAGAAGGCGCTGCCCAGCATCTGCCCCGCCAACAAGGCCACCAGAATCCGTGCATTCATTCATCTGCCTTTCTCCCTGCGTTCATTCACCCTTTGTGAGCTTGGGCAGATTTACAGCCACAGCACTCCCCTTCTTATTTTACCTTGCCGACTTTTGAGTTCTTCTGGTCAACTCTGCCAGGTCTCTGCTGTTAATGTCTTCTGTTTATTCGGGTCGTAGAAAATAATCAGCTTTTCAGAGAAGTGCTCTGTGGCATGTATTTTGATTTTCAAATATTTAACTCCTTTAATTCAAGTGAAGTGTGTTTCCTGTACTGTGTGAGGTGTGGGTTTTAAGTAGTTATTTTTTCTAAATTGCCTCTCTGTGTCCCAGTGCCATGCATTTATGAATTCACCCCTTTCCTTGTGCCTTTGGGGTGTGCACTCCCTAATTTGTGAAGCTCTGGCTTATTTCTGGCCTTTGTTTTATTTTGTCCCTGCACGAACCCCTTTATTGCTTAATGATATGCTTTAATATCCAATAGGGCAGGTTATCACCATCATGACTTTAAAAAAATGTTTTGACTGTTTTTGTCCATTTTCCAAATGGATTTTGGGTTTGTTTGCTTATGATCTTAAACAGTACCCTAAGAGGATCTTTATTTTGGATGGTATTGCATGCTTACAATAGTGTCCAGCATACCGCAGGGCCTCAGCAAATCTTTGTTGAACAAGTGAATGGCATCCTCACGATGTTTCATTTTCTCCGGGAAATAAGAAGAACATTGATTCACATCTTTTTTTTTTTTTTTTTTTAGAGAGAGAGACAGCGAGAGAGGGAACACAAGCAGGGGGAGTGGGAGAGGGAGAAGCAGGCTTCCCGCCGAGCAGGGAGCCCGATGCGGGGCTCGATCCCAGGACCCTGGGATCATGACCTGAGCTGAAGGCAGACGCTTAACGACTGAGCCACCCAGGCACCCCCTGATAAATAAAATCTTTTTAAAAATGTTTTATTTATTTGAGAGAGAGAGAGAGAGAGCACACAAGCAAGGGTAGGGGCAGAGGGAGAGGGAGAAGCAGGCTCCCCACAGAGCAGGGAGCCTGATGTGGGACTCGATTCCAGGACCATGGCATCACGACCCGAGCCGAAGGCAGACGCTTAACGACTGAGCCACCCAGGCGCCCCTGATTCACATCTTTTAAAATCTATTCCCGGTAGGTTTATTACTATGAGTCTTAGAATTTTATCACCATTGTGAATGGGATCTTTTAGATCCTATTCTGTAGTAGGTTATTATGGATAACTAGGAACATTTTCAAACCTAGAATACTGGATGACCATTTTTACTCAGGGTACCTGGGACGTACTTGTTCCAGATTAATGATATTCTCCGAGTTGAGACGCTTTCGTTCCCAAAGTGCGAACGGAGCCACCATCAGTATGTTGGTACAAATTAAATACGCATTTGCACAACTGCAGCTAACCACCTGACGACCACAGTTGACCTGGTGAACCCAAGTCCCACCTGTTTCTGCTCATTTGCATCCAGTGCCTCCCGTCTTCCTTGGGAGCCTCAGCAAAGTCAGCCTTCCGTTAGTTATCACAGTAGCACGGGGGAAAACACGGATAATCGTGAAAAAAGCCCTTGTAAAATCTCCCGATGGGATGTTTCCCAGCTTGCGTTCCAGATATGCAAATTTCTATACTTATTTCACGTCTAGGCATTTTAATGAACTTCCGTATCATTTTTTTCTTTCTTTCTTTTTTTTTTTTTGGTGGATTTCTTTGGGGGGGAGGATTTTCTAAGAAGTGTACAATTATCTCCTGCAATACATATTTTTGTGTCTTCTTTTTCAATATTCATTTTATGTCTTCTTACGTTGGTGAGAGTGTAAAAATTGAACTTCAGTAATTTTGCATGGGTGCTAAACCATGTTCTCAGGGCGGCGGGCTGGCTGCTGTCTAGGGGAGACGAGAACCAGGTTCTCCTCTTTGTTCTTGAATGCTGCTGGTGGACACGTCTGGCGTAAGTGGACCTGTGTCTTCACTTACCGTGGTGGAGCAGCTTTTCTTCTCCTGGCTGGTTGTGTCAAGCGAGCACAGGACATGGATGTGTGGTGGTTTGTCGGGGATGAGTGGCCGTGACCGAAGCCCCCTCCCACCGCCCCACTAGATCAGGGAGCTGCTCTCGGCCCCGTGGCTCCCCTACGGCCCCGGGAGTGGTGTACCCGGGGAGCAGTGTACCTGGGGCAGGATTATCTGCAGGGCTGGCAGGAAAATGTCTGCCTCTGACAGACTGTCCTGGGTTTCAGCTGGGGAGGTGGTTCAGTACGACACTCTCAGGGGAAGGCTGGTGGGTAGGTCCAGCCTGAAACTCCACATGAATTTGGACTTCGAAGCCCCGTTTGAATCCCCGCCTTGCCCCTTACCAACGAAATATTTCTGCACGTTAGTGTTGTCATTATGCAGGGCGGAGTTTGTAAACCGGTGGGCTGTGTGCCACGTCCACCCACAGATGAGTTTTGTTTGGCCTTCCCAGTGTTTGACAAATCTCTCACAAAGCTCCAGATTTCCAGTTTCTCTTGAGAACCTGGGAGAGCGCCTAGGCCTGTATGTGGGCTGGGGATGAGTGGGGCCGAGCCCCCAGAGGGACGCCGCAGCTTTGGGGGCCCTGGCTGCCCCCTGTGGTCACCGCCTTGCCCTCCTCCCTGGCTTTCATGTCCTGCACGGTTCCTGTGTCGGCAGCAGAGACCTTCTCTTGCGTTGAGGTGGATGCTGCAGGGGCTCTGGAGCTGGTCGTTTCTCCCCCGGATCCCTTCCTCTTCTGCCTCATTCCCAGGCTTTCAGTTTATCATCATCTCTGACAAGGCCCTGTGCGCTGAAGTCAGACGTGGTCCCGCTCCAGCGAGTGTGTGTTTCTGGCTCCTTCTCTCACTCACCGCGACTCCTACCCCGCATCTGGGAGAGGTGAATGTTGGGGGCAATAACCACTGTGGTGGGTGATTAGGAGGATTACAGCAAGTAAGGCCCGGGCTGTGGCCCGCACTTAGCAGCCAATGGCCCTCGTTGCTACGAGGTAATATTTTCCTCATGGCGCTGCTACAAGGAACCAAAGTACGGGAGTATTTGGAGACACACGAAGTGCAGCGCAGATATTAATCAGCTTGGAGGACTCTGTGGGCTGGGCTAGCCCTGGCTGTGAGGACTGGGGAGCCAAGCCCTGGGGGTAGGCAGGGTCCCCTGTCCCATAACCCGCCTGGGACGTGTTGCCAGATGAGGCCATGACTGTTCAGAAATGGAATTCCTGGGTCAGAATAAGGAGAACAGATGTTTACAGGACGAGGCCAAGAGCCACTGACATCACCCAGAGCCCGTCAGGGCACAGGCTGAAGCTGAGGGTCCGCCATCCCTTCCCGTCGATGCAGCGTTCCTGGGGCAGCTGCCAGGGCTGGAGGGTGCTCGCGCGCGCGTACACGCGCACGCACACGCGCACACACGTGCACACGTACACACGTGCACACACGCACGCACACGCCCACACGCACGCACACACATGCGCAGCACACACGTGCACACGCGTACACACGCACACACATGCACACGTACACACACGTGCACACGCGCACACACAGATGCGCACGCACACATGCACGCGCACACACAGATGCGCACGCACACGCGCACGTACACACACGTGCGCACGCGTACACACGCGCGCACACACATGCACACGTACACACATGTGCACACGCGCACACACGCCTACACTCACGTACACACATGCGCAGTGCACACGCGTACACACGCACACAGATGCGCACGTACACACACGTGCACATGCGCACACACAGATGCGCACGCACACACGCACGCGCACACACAGATGTGCGTACACACATGCGCGCACGCGCACGCGCACGCACGTGCGGTTTCTTCCACCAAACCCTCTCCGCCTGAACACAGTTAGCCAGGATGTGGAAAAGATTTCCAGCCTGGAAGGAGAGACGCGAGTCTCGTTGGCAGGCAGGCCTCAATGGTGAGTGGACTCGCAAGATGGAGGAACAGCTTTTGGGGGCGGGGCCGCTGGCCAGGGAGGAGGAGCACACGTCCCTTCCTCCCAACATCCCCAGAGGTGGGGAGCCTGTCCCCTCATTTCTTCTTGGGCATGAATCTGGTGGTTGGGACCACGAGGCCGCGAGGGCCTTGCTGCTGTCCTCTCGCGCACACCTGCGCACTGGTGCGTGCCGTCCCGTCCCCCTCGGAAGGCCGTCTCCAGGCCCAGACTCCTGCCACTGCAGTGAGAGAAAACCCAGTGCAAACCGGCTCGGGCCTGAAGGGGTGCGCAGGCCTGTCTCAGCTCCGCCTCTGTCTTCCTCAGTGGGGGCTGTAGGCTCACGGGCACCTGCTGCCGCCCCGCAAAAAGACCTTCCTCTGCCCTGGGCTTGCAGCAAGCGCCCTGAGGCCGGTTCTCATCCGTTCAGGTTGGGTCGTGAGCTTTGGCAAATCACTGTGGCCCAGGCAGAGCGCAGGGAGCCGGCTTCCACTGGCCAGGCCTGGTGAGGGAGAGTCCGTGGTGGGAAGCCCGGAGACCCAGGAGCCAGGGGGAAACCAGGCCACCGTTTTTGGGGCAGCGGTGGCAGCCTATTGCCGTCTCTGTGTCCTGGGCCTCCGTCCGCCTCTTCTCTGCTCTTGTCCTCCTGTTTTCCCCACTTGGGTTAGCCCCGCCATGTCCTCCCCCGAGTGCTTCCGGGGGCTCTCCCTCACCCACTGTGTAAAGCATGGGCCCAGGGAGACCAGCACTCAAGAGCTGTCATGACCAGTCGGCACTTCCAGACCATTTTGTCCACCTTATCTTCCCTCCCTTCCATCCTGTGGGCCTGGGACAGGAGCTCTCAAAGACCATGCATTCCCATCAAGTAGTTAGCTGTGTTCAGGTTGAAAAGAGCCCCTGTTGCAGGACAGGAAGGGACCGGTTACCTTGGCTGCTGTCGAACCTAAAAAGCCATCTGAGGGTGTGAGGGACGAGTCGGGTGTGACTGCATGAGGAAGCTGGGGTTCTGTGGGCCCACCTGGGATTGCTTTAGCAGAGCTGACAGCGCAGCAGAGCCGATGACCTCTGGGCCTTTGTCTGAAGTGCGGGGAGCCCCACATGCCCGGCTGACTCCTCGCCATCTGTGTTGCAGGAAGCCTTCCCCTCCCTCCTTGTCATGGCAGGTGACACAGCTGCATCCAAGCCCATGTGTGCTGGCATGCCTCCTCACCCCCTCTGTGTCAGAAACAGTGTGTCCGGGCCCAGGGGCCCTTCGTCGGAGTGACGTTCTTTTTTTTTTTTAATTTTTTTTTTTTAAAGATTTTATTTATTTATTTGACAGAGAGAGAGATAGCAAGAGCAGGAACACAAGCAGGGGGATTGGGAGAGGGAGAAGCAGGCTTCCCGCCGAGCAGGGAGCCCGATGTGGGACTCCATCCCAGGACCCTGGGATCATGACCTGAGCTGAAGGCAGACGCTTAACGACTGAGCCACCCAGGCACCCCGGAGTGATGTTCTTAATGCATAGGTCAAAATGCACAGGACACAAATTCTATTGAAATGAAGTGATTAACATTGAAAAAAATTGATGATATAGCAACACATGTGCTTTGTATTTCTTATCATCAAGCCTTTTTTTGGCTAATGGCTTTATTGAGATGTAATTCACATACCATATATTTCAGCCACTTAAAATAAAATTCAGTGGCTTGAAGTGTGTTGACAGAGTTGTGCAACCAGCACCTGATCAGTATTGGAACGTGTTCATCATCCCAAAAAAGAACCCCATACCCTTTGGCTGTCACCCTCAATTGCCCCATCCCCCAACTCCTTGGGAACTGCTAGTCCACTTTCTGTCCCTATAGATTTGGCTATTCTGGCCATTTCATATACATGGAATCACACAGTATTTGTCCTCTTGTGTCTGACTTCTCTTGGTGTAATGTTTCCTACGTTCTTCCTTGGGTTAGAACTTCATTCCTTAAAAAAAAAAGAACTTCACTCCTTTTTATGGACAAATAATAGTGCATTGTTTGGTGCACTTTTATTTATTTTGGTGCATTTTATTTGGTTTGGTGCATTTTATTTATTTATTTGAGAGAGAGAGAGAAAGAGAAAGCACAAGTAGGGGGAGCAGCAGAGGGAGAGGGAGGAGGCTCCCCACCTAGCAGACAACCCGACATGGGGCTCGATCCCAGAACCTTGGGATCTTGGCCTGAGCCGAACACAGATGCTTAACCAACTGAGCCACACAGGTGCCCCTCCACGGATTTTTTTTTTAAGATTATTTGAGAGAGAGAGAGAAAGCTCAAGCGAGCATGAGCGGGGGGTGGGGGGGCGGTGGTGGCAGAGGGAGAGAATCTCAAGCAGATTCCCTGCAAAGTTGTGGGGCCGATATGGGGCTCTATTTCATGGACCTGAGATCATGACCTGAGCCAAAATCAAGAATCAGACGCAGAACCGACTAAGCCAGCCAGGCACCCCTGGGTATGCCACAGTTTTAAAAAATCCATTTATCGGGGTGCCTGGGTGGCTCAGTCGTTAAGCGTCTGCCTTTGGCTCAGGTCATGATCCCAGGGTCCTGGGATCGAGCCCCGCATCAGGCTCCCTGCTCCGCGGGAAGCCTGCTTCTCCCTCTCCCACTCCCCCTGCTTGTGTTCCCTCTCTCGCTGTGTCTCTCTCTGTCAAATAAATAAATAAAATCTTAAAAAAAAAAAATCCATTTATCAGTTGATGGACATTTGCTTTTTCCCCACATTTTGGCTCTTACAATTAATGCCACTGTGAACATTTGTGTATGAGTGCTTCGTGGGCTTTTCATTTAATGTGTGTAGCAGACCCAGCAGCACGTGTCAGGACCTCTGTCATGTGAGCTGTGCTGAGTGTGCCTCACCAGTGGTGGTGAGATGCAGACCCCCAGCACGTCTGTCGTGCCGGGTGTGGGTGCCAGCAGGGCTGGAGGGCTTGCTGCCCGCATCCAGAGTGGCAGGGAATGTTCTTCCCCGCTGATGGAGCGGGGCTGGAGAGCCCTCCAGGGAGCTCCCTGGGGGCAGTGATGGGGCCCCACTGCGGCTGCCCTGTGTTCGGCACCCACCACGGTGGCCCTGAGAGACCCTGGTGAGTGCTGTGGCCCACAGCGGGACGAGGTGTCTGGATCAAGGTGGTGGCTGTCCTGGTCTGCGCTGGGCCCCCTGTAAGGGGTGATGTCCCACTGCCCTTTCCTCCCCAGAGTGTTCTCTGTACCTTTAGCTTGGGAGTCCTGTAGCCGGAGGGTGGGGGGGTCCAGGCCCTCCCGGACTGATAGGAAACCCCTCCTCCCCATTGTCTTCCCTCCTGCCAGGCTGTTCTTCTTCGCAGCTACTTAGGGGGGAACAGAGCCAAAGGCCTGTCAGCAGGGGACCGGGGATGGATTTTACGTCAGACACACACGGCGGGCTCCCCGCCACCAGCTGAGTCGGTGCTCACCTCTGGAGGGCACTGGGCCCCTGTCACTTCCTGTGCAGCCCCTGCCAGCTGTGGGGCTGGGGAGGGGGGCTTGGCTGTGTGGAGGCTGTGGGTCCTGGCTCAGGGTGGGCTCCGCCGGGGAGGCTCTGCCTCCTTCCTGTCCCTGTCTACGGGCAGGACCAGGTCCCGGGGGATGTCTTGCCAGGGGCCCTTCCTCGGGGACAGCTGCAGTTGAGGATCGGGCTCCGACTTGTGTCGTCTCCCCAGTGCTCCTCCTCAGGTCCTCATTGGACGGAGCCGTGGCCCCTCCCGTCCTGCCACACTTGGGTTACTGCGCCTCCTGGCCAGGCCCCACCTGCCTGAGGACCTGCCAAGGTCCTTGTCTGGTGCCCTCCCGGAGGGGCCTCCTGTCCTGCCTCTTGTGTTTCTGAGGCAGCCAGAGGCTTCCCTGACTCCGTGGCTGGCGGCGGCCTTGCCGGGCCATCTAGAATTGGCTCCTGGCCTCCTCATGTCTCCTGGGTGTCTTCTGCGGCAACGCAGCTCTATTTTCGGGCCTGCGGGAGCACCCGGGATTGCTTCAGGGGTTGCCCTGAATCGAGGGGGTGAATCATAGCCTCTAGTGAGGACCTGAGTGATGGGAAGGAGAACAGGGCCTTGGGTTCACTCCTGCGTGACCTTGGGCAATTTTCTTCATTTTTCAGAGCCCCATGGGCCTGGGCCATGCAGGTGTGAGTGAGGACCAATCGGAGGAAGGAATGGGTAGGGGGCCATCTCAGATCCTCTCCCCGCCCGTGCGGGGTCCCTCAGATCCTGGAATGCCGGGCGCCAGCAGGCCTGGGATAGTTTACAGTGGTTTATGATGTTTTGTTCTGTCTTCAATCCGAGAGTGCTGAAGCATTGAATAAAACAGAATGCATAAATAAACCAAAGGGAGAAAATTGAAATCCCCTGTAATCTCATCAACATTTTAGGACGTGTCTTTCACATATACGCACGTGGGGACGAGTGTACTTATGAAGAGGGGCCATATTGTACATTCTCCGACCTGATTTTATTTACTATGTATATAAAACAGACATTTTTATGGATCATTTAATATTCTTCCTTAATGTCTCAGACCAGAGATGGCATATCCTACTCAGGAAATGCCAAGGGGCCAGGATGGGAGCTTAGGAATCTGTGAGCCTGGGGGGTGAGGGAGAGGCCAAGGAGGAGCACCCCCAGGCCTCTGACTCGGGGTCGGTGGGTAGGAGGGAGGGCGGAGGTGTGTTGGCTGGGAAACCTTCATCTGGGGCAATTTCCCTGGGAGGAGGCCTGAGGCAGTTGGGAGTGCAGGTTGTGTGTGCAGGAGCAGGGTCTGAATGGGGCTCGAGTGGGGGGGCTCTCTGTGCTGAGGGCTGTAGGTGCCATGGTGCCCAGGGAGAGTGAGCACCAAAGGAAGAGGGCGGCCAGAGCAGAGAACAGTGCTCTGTGGTCCCCCACCACATACGGGACACGTGGAGGAGGTGGTACAGACCCGAGCGGAGAGATTCAAGAGGCTTGTTAAAGTGGGAGGCTGCAGGGGGTCCGACATGGAGGTGGGTGCTTTGCAGACGTCAGGGCCTGGGGTCTGGGAAGAGGGTGGCTGGCCTGAGAGGCGAGAGAATAGAGGGCGCATCGTGGGGACAAGTGCTGTACTAGGGGGAGGTTTCCAGTCAAGAGGATTTTTCCTCTTGGGAAGACTTGAGTATACAGTGACCCTTGGACGATGTGGGAGGTGGGGGCACCAACCTCCTGCACAGCCAAAAATCCATTTATAACTTTGAGTCCCCCAAAATGTAACTACTAAGAACCCGCTGTTGACCGGAAGCCTTACTGATAACATAAACAGTCAATTAACACATCATTTTGTATATGTATTATATACTGTATTCTTACAATAAAGATAGAGAAAAAAGTGTTATTAAGAAAATTCATAAGAGGGCGCCTGGGTGGCTCATTCGGTCAAGCGTCTGCCTTTGGCTCAGTTCATGATCCCAGGGTGCTGGGATGGAGTCCTGCATTGGGCTCCCTGCTCAGTGAGGACCCCAGGGTTCTCTCTCTGCCACTTCCCCTGCTTGTGCTCTCTCTCTCTGTCAAATAAATAAGTAAAAATCTTTTTTTTTTTTTAAAGAATTTATTTATTTATTTGACAGAGAGAGACACAGCGAGAGAGGGAACACAAGCAGGGGGAGGGGGAGAAGGAGAAGCAGGCTTCCCGCGGAGCGGGGAGCCTGATGCGGGGCTCGATCCCAGGACCCTGAGATCATGACCTGAGCCGAAGGCAGACGCTTAACGACTGAGCCACCCAGGCGCCCCTAAATAAGTAAAAGTCTTAAAAAAAATAAAATAAGAGAAAAAATCCACATGTAAGTGGACCCATGCAGTTCAATCCCATGTTGTTCCACGGTCAACTGTACATACGTGTATGCAGAATTTACACGTGCACATATGTATATGTGTGAACACTGCCTCTTTGCACAGAGGGTTTTAGGTGGCTTAAGGGGTGTTCATACACTGAGGACAAGGATATAGGAGAGAGGGAAAGCTTGAAGATATGGAAGAGAAAAACTTATTAGTCAGGAGTTATTTTGCAAGTGAAATTGGCTTAAGCAAAAAAGAATAGATTAGTTAATATATCTGAAAAAAACAACCACCCAATATCCAGGACCACTAGCTTCAGGTATGGCTGGATCCAGATGCCTAAATAGATTTTCAGTCTCTTTTTCATTTCCTTAAGCTCTACTGTCCTCTGTGTTGATTTCATTCATTCTCTTCACATGAAGAAGAAAAATGATTAGGCAGCTGCCATCTCTCATTCTCATAGTTGAACACCCCTAGGGGAAGCAACTTTTCTTTCCTTGTAGTTTCAGCAATGGTTTCTGGATTTAATCTGATGGACTAGCTTGTGTTGAGTCCTTGTCCCCCAGCTGTGTTCCATGGGGTTGGGTTGGCTTGGCCTGGGTCATGTGTCCCCGTTCCCCCTCATTTGATCTGAGGAACGCGGGGGCCGTGTTATCAGAAGGAAGGCCTGGGGTCCCCGGGGAAGAGGTGGGGCCGGGATTGGGAGCCCTGGGTAGCTGGAGGAGTGAGCTGCTGCTCCATGTGGAGGCAGACATGGGGCAGGAGGGAGTTTTCTCTCCTCACCCAGGAGTTTGGCCAGGTCTGGAAGGAGAGCATCAGGCCGTAAGAGGGTGACTCACCAACTACCGGCTCCCCTGGGAACCCTCAGGCCAGTAGC
Organism: Neomonachus schauinslandi; assembly: GCF_002201575.2. Lineage (NCBI taxonomy): Eukaryota > Metazoa > Chordata > Mammalia > Carnivora > Phocidae > Neomonachus > Neomonachus schauinslandi. Next base: position 5,003,484 of record NC_058409.1, on the reverse strand, counting down.
AGGAGTGGCCTGAATGCAGAAAAGCAGGTGCTGGGGCCAGGCAGGGCAGTCCTCCTACCGCGGGAGCCCAAGAGCAGGTACGGCACCCTGGGTAGGAACGTGCAGGCCAGCGGGGACTTGGGAGAGATGCTGGGGAGCCGGGCATGATGACCACTCTGCCCAGGAGAAGCTCCTGGGGGCTGAATCCAGCCTCAGACGTGCTTTCTGTGGCCTCTGGGTGGGAATGGGGTCACAGCCCTCCCTCAGCAGGCGGTGGGCTGTTCTTTAGACTGGATGGATGTAGGCAGGGTGTGGGGGGGACAGAAATTAACATCATTTCAGATGGTAAGAACTACGCAGGTAAGTAAGCAGGTAATGGGGCCAAGAGCAGCTAACGGGGTGAGTGAGCGCGTGTGCGTGCATGTGATGCACGTGAGTTCATGTGTGAACCGCATGCAGGTGCCTGTGATGCACACACGCGTCATGCATACGCGACCCACGTGACACACATGGTACACGTGGATGCACATACGTGTGCGCGCGTGTGTGTTGAGGGCGTCGCTGCTGGCCACACAGTCATAACTGAGAACAACCTGTAATCCTTCAGAAGACCTCCCTCATGGCTGGAGGAAAACATGCAGGGGGTAAGCAGAGTCAGCATGGCAAGTGATGCCCTTTCCCCCAGTGCCCGGTGCAGAGGCCTCTCCTGCCCAGTGGCTGGCTCAGTCCATGACCCAGGCCTGCTGCTTTGGGTTGGGGTCTGGCCTTGCTGGATGGCCCTCCAGGCCTCCTCCCCCAGAGAGACCAGAACTCAAAGTCTCAGGGCCTAAGACCGTAACATCAGCGGTGACCCCCCAGGAAGTTGCCCTGGGAGGCTCAGCACCAGTGTGAGCCAGGGGGTGCTGCCCCCGCCCTGGTTCCCAGGCAGGGGCTCTCCTCTGCCCCATGGGGACCGATGCCAGCGACTGGGCTCTCATCATCCAGCGAGACCCAGTGTTTGCTGGAGCACCTACTGCGTGCACTTGGTTTATGCCCATCTCCCAGCCTTGCTGAGAGAGGGCTTGAGGCCGCTGTGCAGGCACGTGCTCCACGGAGGGTCTGCAGGGCCGCTGTGCCCAGTGTCTGCCGCCCGCTCGGCTCTCCTCCCCATCTCGTGTGTGGCTCCCCCTCCGCCTCTGCTCCTTCTCCCGGCTTCAGTCTCATGCTGTTTTAATGAGGGCTTGGCCTCCTGTGCGTGGCGGCTCAGCATCAGTGCATTTAATTAATCTCACATTGCAGTTCTTCCGAGGAAACGCTGCCATTTTATTCCTCACTAATTGGAAGAGGCTAGTTAAGCTCTGAGATGAACGGCCCTTTCTGCTTGGGATCTCCGTCGGAGATCCCTGCTGGGCCAGGTGCTGTGAGCCCTGGGGTGGGGCACACGGCTGGAAGGGCGGACGGCTGGCCTGCCCCACCTGCCCGGTCCAGGGAGGGCCCTTTTGTTTGTGGCCAGGGAGCCAACTGGCCCAGGATAAGCCCACCCCTGACCTGGGGAGGGCTTGCAGGTGGGCAGGACATGGACTCACCGTTACCCATTCCTTGGGTCCCAACTCTGTGCCAGCCCTGGGCCAGGCCCCCCGGGACCTCAGAGGGCCTCTGTGTGGGTTCCAGAACCTTCCCTGGGCCCAGTCTGCACCTGCCTCCCCACTCTCTGTGGCCCAGCCCCATCTCCACCCTGAATGCCTGCACCACTCCCCTCCCCCGGCCAGGGTACTGGTCCCACTGGTCGCGCAGGCCACGTCCTTTGAGATGGAGACGTCCGAAAGCACCTCCATGCCGGTCCAGCAGAGAAAGGGTAAATGAGCTGTGTGCCCTGAGTTGAGTCGTGCAGCTTTTTGGAGTGAGGTGGAGCCGTGGGCATGTGGGTGGGCCAGGGCAGGTGGGGAGAGGTGGGAGGGAAGAGCAGATGGCAGGGTGGCAGGCAGGTGCTTGGCATCTGCATCTGTGTGCACAGGTGGGGACAGGATGGGGCACAGCCCACGCCACCCCACCCTATGGTTTCCGGGGAAGGCCATCTTGGGGGTTGGGAATGGCGTCCTGTTTGCATTTTTTTGAGGAGAACGTGTTTATGTAATACGTAGTTCATGCAAGAAGGTCCATGAACCTTCCCCATGATTCTTGGGACATGCACGGTGTTGAACGCCAACAGCATTCCTGGCAAGTCCCCAGTGTGTGTGTCCAGCCTGCGTGCCCAGTGGTCTTCAATGGCGGCAGAGAGCTTGCTCAGGTCCGGGGCAGGAGATCCAGTTCCCTTCCCTCAGCTGGGCTGAAGGAATTTCTGTGGCCTCCCCTTGGGTTGGCAGCAGGGCAACATGAGAACAGTGGGGAGGGACGCCTGCTCAGCGCCTCCCTGTGCAGAGTTCACTGCTGACCGGTGTCTCGGCCTCCCTGGACGTGCACGTGTTTGCGTCGCTCTCCGGGCATAGCTCTGCTCTGGGCTTCTGCGGTCGTCCTGCTTCTTCCCTGTTGTGCTGGTGACAGAAATTGGGGTCAGGGGTGCGCCGCCCAAGCAGGCCGGCCACACAGGGTGATACTGCACTGTGATTCACCTGTTCTTCCTTCTCGCCTTCCTTGCTTCCTTCCCCTCCTCTCCCTTCTTTCTCTCTCTCCTTCCTTTCTCCCCACTCCTTCATCCAGTCACATCTCTCTGTCCTTCTTCAGGTAAGCCTGAGCCCAGCCCTGTTCTCCCGGAGCTCAGGGTTTTCTGGAAAGACGCATCAGGAGGGTCTGAAATGCCATCCCAGGGAGTGAGGGGATGTTCTGTGGGGTGGGGAGCCCCCAAAGGACCTAGGCAGGAGCCTGACATGCCCACAGTGGTATAAGCCCCCCCTAGTACTGTGGCTGGGGCATCACAGCTTTAACCCCCCCCCCCCCCCCCCCCCCCCCCCCCCCCCCCCCC
>NC_058409.1:4900443-5000467 GCF_002201575.2 Neomonachus schauinslandi | reverse complement strand
CATGCGGGGCGCGCACCCCCCCCCCGGGGGCACACCAAGAAGTAATATTTGCAGAGTGGGGGGGCCACGCATCTCCCCCCCCCGCCCCCCCCCCCCAAAGTGCTGCCCCGCTGGTTGGCTGGGTGTCCTTTGCTCTGGTGCGGCCTCAGCTGGGGCCTGCCCTCCTGAGGAGACTCAACGGCTCTGCACTGCTTGGCCTCAGGGAATGTGCCATCTCTTCCCAGGTGAGATCTTTTTCCCAAATTCTTTGCAAATATTACTTCTTGGTGTGCCTGTCTCTTGTCTGCCTCCCTTGGTGCACGTTCCTGATCCTGGAATTGGATGTCTGTCTGGAGCGCTCCTCTGCAGCGATCTGCTCCTTTTCTCTGGGAGCTGTCAGAACTTTCTCTTTGTCTCTGATGTTCTTGGGCTTCATTATAATACGGCTAAGTGTGGGGTTTTTTTCTTAGATATATCTTCATCAGCTCTCTGTGAATCCATTTACGATGAAATCTTCCCTCTAGTTTTGGCAAATTCATGGCCATTACTTCTTCAAATATTTCTTCTCGCCCCACCCCGGTTCATCCATATCACCTGACCATTCTCTCACACCTTCGCTCTCTTGGTCCCCAGGCCTCCAGCAGAGAGATCTCAGCTTCTCAGGGGGTCTCTTGCCTGGTCTGTTCTGCCATTCAGTTCAGCGAGTGGGTTCTTTTTCTAGTCACGAACGTGTGTCCTAACGCGTTCTCTTTGTAGCTGCCCCTTCCTGCTCCACCTCGCTAATGTTGCTCCTCGTCTCTCTGAGAATACTTACCGTGTTTATTTCAATTCTCCCTCATCTGTGATGGGCCATTCGGGGTTGGGCTTTTTTCACAGGGTAGGCATTGCTCCCACGTGAGCTCTTATTCCCTGGGGAGTTGAGTGGCTGTGGCCAGTGATGTGGGGGTGGGCTCACACCCCTGCTGGTGAGCGGGACAGGGGAGGTGGGGAGGAAAGTCCTGGAGCTGGCTTTCCTCCTGCCCCCGTGTGCACCTCCTGATGCCAGCTTGGTTTGCGACCCGTGATCCTCGCTCCCTGCATTAACAGTGGTGGGAGATGAATGTGCGCTGGAGATGGCCCCGCTTCACCGACAGTGGTGCAGTAGGCCAACCCCAGGACCTTGACATAACCCTCACACAGTGGTCTGGTCTCAGTGCGTTCCAGAATGTGGGGTGTTTAGTCTTGTCCATGGTTGCCTTGTGGGTGTCTTAGGAAGAGCTCTCTGGGGTAGGGTAGAGGCCGTGCTAGACAGGGGCAGCCGAAGAGAGAGATGCGTGAGGCCTGTGCCAAGGCAGGGATAGGGAGGGGTGGGTGGGCGGTTGGGCAGGGGGAAGGATGGCAAGAGATAACTGGGAAGTGGAAAGGCCGAGGCTTGGGGACGTGATTGGGAGGGAGGAGGAATCCGGGACAACCTCCAACAGGCTCCTGGCTTGAATGGCTGGGAGGAGGGCACACGGCTCACTGTGATTAGGCTCCCAGGGAGGGGAGGGGGTTGGGTGGACAGGAAAAGGACAGATCCCCGCAGGGTCAGGAGGGGCTGGGCTTGAAGCTTCTCCCATAATGAGGGGGTGTCCCTGTGTCCCCGGGGCTCTTGGATGGCCCAGGTGCAGGGAGGTGTGGGGACCCCTGCCCATCAAGTAGGGAGTCTGCTGACATGGAGGCTGAGGCAGGACACTGCCTGGGTGCATGGAGGCCCTGAGGGCTGCGTGCAAGAGGACCGCTCTCCAGAGCCAGGGGGTTGGATTCTGGCTGGGGGTCAGCCCCGATGGGCTCTGTGACAGGTAGTCATGGTGGCCCATGCACGCCTCCTTTCCCTCATTTATAAAATAGGGGCATAGTCCAGCAGGGACATGGCAGTGTACATGCTGATGGGAGGAGGCGTGTGGCTGGGGGGCTGGGCACTGCCGAGGGGTGAGCAGGCAGGAGGGCTTGGGAGCCCTGGGGGATGTGAGTAGAGCCTGGTGGATTTACGACTCTTGTTTCAAAAGGAAAGGGGAAGACAGTGTTTGTTCCGGCCACGGCAACGATGGGAGAGGGGGAGGAGTCCCGTCCCTGCCCAGCTCCCTGCACCCCCCTTCCACCCCGCCACACTCACTTAGCTCAGAGTTGGCGCCTGCCCAGCTCTGAGTGAGACGTGGCAGCCAGGAGGCTGAGGCCCAGCCAAGCCCCAGATGGCTGGCGAGAGGTGCTTCCCGAGAGCCGAGCGAGACAAGGACAGGGGCCGACCTGGTGGGGAGGGGACAGGAAGGGGCCGGGAGCCTGGGAGGTGCCAGCCCTGGCCCTGGCACAGCCCTGCCTGCTCTGAGGCTGCACCTCATCAGAAGCTTTCAAGTGGATGCAGGAACACAGTGCTTGGAGCCTGAGCCACGGGTGGCCTTGTGTGCACGAGGGTGTAGGGAGCCCCCATCAGGTTCAGGTCGAGGACCTCTGGGCCCCAACCCAATACCCTGGCTCTGGCCAGGCCCCCTTCTGGCTCTGTGTGAGCGTGTACATGGGTATGAGTGTGCGTGTGCATGTGTGGGTATGAAAGGATGTGAGGATATATGCAAGTGTGAGAATGCACTGAGTGAGACCGTGTGCGTGGGTGTGAGTGTGTGTGTGCACATGTACGCCTCCCTCCCAGGCCGTGCCCGAGAAGGGTGCTCTAGCAGTTACCGTTCCATGTTCAAGTACGATCGTGGTGCCGTTTCTCGGTGTGTCACGTTTCGACCTTGTCGGTTGACTTCATGCTAGATGAGGATCTAGCTCACTGGCAGGCCTGCGCCCCTCCCCCATTCTGGCCCGAGTAGTTCTGTCACCACTTTAGCCCACGTCATGGTTCCCTGTTTTGTCCGTTTCCCATGGTGGATGGAACAGATGACCCCAAATTTACTGTCTTCACCCACAGAAGTGTATTCCGTCCCACTTCCGGGGGTAGAAATCAAGGTGTCTGCAGGGCCGCGCTCCCTCTCAAGGCTCGAGGGGAGCTTCCGGGGGCCCCTGACATCCCTTGGCTTGTGGCCGCCTGCCTTGCGCCTGTCTCGAGGTCAGAGGTCAGCCCCTTCCATCTGCCTCTGCCGATCGATAGCGTGGCCTCCTCTGTGCATCTGGCCGATTTCCGCCTGCCTCCCTCTGTGGGGAAGTGGCCGTGTGATAGCACTTGGGCCCCCTCTGGCAATTCAGGATTGCCTCCCATCTCAAGATCCGTAGCTTAATTCCATCTACTTAGTCCTTTTTTTTCTGTATGTGGTGACATTCACAGGTTCTGGGGATAGGACCAGGGGGTATCTTTGGAAGCCATTTTTTAGCCAGCCACACCCTGTGGACCTTTAATACCATATTTGCACGTTGGCTGCTTCTTCCGTCAGCCCAGGGCAGTGGGGTCTGGAGACCCCCCTTAGTGCAATGGGGCTCCCAGTGGCCCCCCCCCCCCCCCGTGCCTCGTCTTTACCTTCCACCCTGCGTGGCAAGGTGTCCGTTATTCACATTCTTCGTTGTGGCGGGGCCGCTGCTGGCAGGTTTATGCTTCTCCGATTCTCCGTGTGCTGCTCACAGCTGGCTGACCTTGGCCAGTCACTGGGCCTTCCTGGCGCCTGCCCTGCGGGGAGCCGAGAACAGGGAGAGAGCCCTCAGCAGGGGCTGAGCTGGTGCTGGGCTCCGGACAGCTCGGAGCCAGGCCCTTCCAGAGGAGTGCCGGTCAGAGGCCAGTTCCTCCTGGGCCGGGGTGGCTGGGCCCTGAGTGGAGAGGGGGCATGGCTTTCCTGCTTGGAAGGGTTGGAGAGGATCCACATCTGAGCAAACATCTGTTGAACGTACGCATCTTTCCCTTATATAATCTGGGTTGGAGAGTGGTTTGGAAAGATGGTTTCCTGTTGTCGTTGAGATGGTCGAGGGCAGGCCCTGGTCCTGCCCTCAGGGATTCCTTGGCCCCACCCCGAGGTGGAAGAGAGGGTGTGAAGGCCCTGAGTAGGGAGCTAGCCAGCAGGTGGGTGGCAGCAGGCGGAGGTAGGTTGTGCGCTGGGGGTGGACAGCCTGTCCTGGACAGAGGTCCCCTGACCCCACAGTGTGGCTGTGGTGTGGAGTCCCGCTTCTCCAGGACTTCCCAGTCCCTTTGCCAGGCCAAGATGTTCCTCCCATTTTATAGCTGAGGCTCAGTGAGCAGAATGAGTTTCGCTGCCCGGGCCACACAGCTGACAAGGCAGGGGTTGGCTCAGCAACCCAGGCTCCTCTTGGGCCCTCCACTGACCTTCAGGGCGCCCTGGAGGGTCTAGAGCAGGGCATCTCAGACTTATTTTAAATTAATTTTTTGAAAAAATAAAAATTGTGCATATTTAAGATGTACAATATAATTATCTGATCAGCCAGTGCATAGTGAAATGGTTACTGTGGTGTCCATCAACAGATGAAGAATTGTGTGTGTGTGTATTATGTATACACACATACACAACACATATATATATATGTAAAACAGGATATTATTCGATCTTAAAAAAAAGGAAGAGAGGTGCCTGGGTGGCTTAGTCGGTTAAGCACCAGACTCTTTTTTTAAAGTATATTTTTAAATATTTTAATATTTTTTATTATTTTAAATATTTTAATTTTTAATATTTTAATTTTATTTAATATTTTTAATATTTTATTTTATTCATTTTATTTTATTCATTTATTTGGGAGGGAGAGAGAGCAAGCGCACCAGCAGTGGGGAGGGGCAGAGGGAGAGGGAGAAGCAGGCTCCCCACTGAGCAAGGAGCCGGATGTGGGACCCAAACCCAGGACCCTGGGATCACGACCTGAGCCGAAGGCAGAAGCTCAACTGACTGAGCCACCCAGGCACCCCACATACAACTCCTGATTTCGGCTCGGGTCATGATCTCAGGGTTGCGAGATTGGCCCCGAGTCCGGCTCTGTGCTGAGCATAGAGCCTGCTTAAGATTCTCTCTCTCCCTCTGCCCCTCCCCACCCTTGCTCATGAGCATGTGCACTCTCTCTCTCTCTAAAAATAATAATAATAATAAAAAGGATGAGATCCTGGCATTTGTGACAACATGGATGAACCTGGAGGACATTATGCTAAGTGAAATAAGCCAGACACAGAAAGACAAATACTGCATGATCTCATTGATACGTGGAGTCTAAAAAGGCCGAATACAGAGAAGCGGAGAATGGTGGTTGCCAGGGGCTGGGGGCATAGGCGAGAGGGGGAGATGTTGGTCAGAAGTACAAAGTTACAGTTATGTAGGATGCAATCTAACGGGCATCATGCACATTGTACAGCACAAAGCTGTATTGGATAATGGAAACTGGCTAAGAGAGTTGTTTTCAGGTGCTCTCACGACACACACACACACACACACAAAGGTAACTACTCCTAGACTTTAATGAGCATCAGATCATCCAGGAACTTACAAAAACGCAGGTTCTGGTTCAGCAGGACTGGGGCGGGGCTGGGATCCCACATTTCTAATAAGCTCCTGGGTGACACCAGGAAGCCAGTGAGGGAGGGCACCGGATGCACCCCCAGAAGGAGGCACTTCTCTGGGAGGGCTTGGGGTGTCAACTCCCATCAGCCCCCATCTATGCGCAGAGATGTCATTTTGGGAGAATTTATTCAGTGCATACAGTTAAAAAGAATTCCTCCCAAAATATGTGTCTAGGAAAAGAAAATGAAGCCCGCATGGGTGGTTACCACACTACAGGGAATCCCTACGGCCCCCTGCCCACCTGCACCCTTGCTCCGGGAGCAGTGGTGGCCACCCTGTGCCCCCCTTCCGCCTGCCTGTGGGACTCTGCAGCTCCCCTTCCAGCTGGCATGTGTGACCTTTCCAGCTGGTATTTCAAGTGCTCTCTCCTGGTGCTGCTGAGTTCTGCGGATCCCCGAGGCGGTCATTTGTCAGATGGTCCCAGAGCCTCCCCACATCCCTTCACATTCTTCTGCTGCTAAGGCAGTCCGTGTCAGACAACTCCCAGTGCCTGTCTTCCCACTTGCAAGCAAGCAAGCCCAATGTTTTATAAACCAGCGGGCAATCAGAGTGGCAGAACTCGCCATCTAAATATTCCTTTACACTTGCTCTTATATACACCCTGCTTACACCAGGAGGAAATGAACTTCGCCCACTGTGTGAGACAGTGACCTTGAGAAGGGAATGAAGGCTCTGAAGGTGAAGTGACTTTCCCGTATTTCTTGAGTGACTATGAGGTGCCACACGCTGGTCTGGGGGCTGACGGTCCAGCAAGGAAAACTCTTCTCTCCTGAGATCTTTTGGTTGGAGGGCAGACAGTGACCCACTAAAGAGCCCACACATCAATTACTGGAAAATGGTATTATAAAAAATAGAACAGAAGGCAGAGTGGAGCATGATGGGGAAGGGGCACTTTTAGCCAAGGTCCTTCTGGGGAGGAGATCTTTGAGTTGAGACCTGGGCTTCCAGGTGGAAGGAACAGCAGTTGCAAAGGCCCTGGGGCAGGAACTAAGTTGAAATGTGCCAAGGACAGAAAGAAGATCTCTGTGACAGGAACTTTGAGTGAAGGAGAAGTCAGATGGTGGGACAGTCATGTGGCGAGAAGCGCTGGAGGGTTTGCGGCAGGTGGGTGACAGGTCTGAATCGTGTTTCAGAGATTCCGCTGGGCACCTGTGCAGAGAATGGAGGTCGTGCAGGTTCAGTTTTCCCTGGCTTCCAGCCCGGAGTGCTCTAAGGCACTGTCAGCAAGTGGTGCAGTCTGTCATGGGAAGCTACAGAATGGTGGGCTCCCAGGCTCAGGCTCCTTAAGCGGTTGAACACTTGTGGGCAGAGCTTCTGTGGTGCCACAGAGCTGTCCTTGAATGATACACAGTGCCCACCTGGGGTTGGCTGGGTGCTGGAGCCCCAGGAGGGCCAGTGTGCTTTGTGGAGGGTAGGGATGCCCTCACAGCATCTGCTGGATGGCAGTGCACAGCAGGGATGGGCAACCTGGGGACAGGGATGCAGTGTGGGCACCAGTGTTTGCCCCACATTGGCAGGGTGGGGGTCTGGGCTGGACTCAAGTTGGCCCCTGGTGAGTGTTCACTCTCTACGGAGGGTGCTGAGCTGGCCCCCAAGGGCTCAGGCCCCAGGCTGAAGCTTCTGGCGTCGTAAGAGGGGCAGGACTGGCCTCCTCGGATGGACCCTTCAGCTCATCCCCCACCCAGCTGCTGGCTGACACCCATCTCCTTCAGAGCCTCTTGCCCAGCTGTGCTTCCCAGCCCCTCAGGCCCTAGGTCCTGTCGGGCCTTGTTGGAGGACAAAGGCTGTCCCCAGAGGGACCTTTCCTGAGAGCTCAGACTACCTGCTGTCCTAGCGCCCGCAGGAGCACTCGGTGCCACAGAAAATGATTTTGTGGCTTTGCTTCCCTCTGGGGTGTCGGGTCCAAGCTCAGGTTCATCTGCCTGGCTCTCTGCTGGCACGGGGCCTAGCAGTAGAGATTAGAGGTCCAGCAAGGCTGGTGGACAAAACAGGGGCTTCCTGCCCTCCCTGTAGGCTGCTGGGGCCAGACACTCCTCCCTGGGCATCTGCCTTCCTCCAGGAACACATGCTTTGGGTACTTGGGTCATTTCCAGCTTTTTTCCATTAAAAGCAAAGCTCAGTGAATCCATCTCCTGGTGCTCTGAAGTGGGGGTGGTGTTTGTAGGGTGGATATTATGAGCAGAACGGCTGGAAGAGAGCATGTGGGCATTTTTAATGATCAGAGATTCATGGAGGAGGCGTGGTGGGCTGGTTCCCACTGGTCTGGCTTCCCTGCGCATGGAAGTGGGGGCACTGAGCCTCTTCCAGAGCACGTTCTTTCTCATTTATTTTCTTATCTTATCTCAGTTATTTTCTCATTACTGGCCCCTGCCCCTGCCCTGCCTTCCTCCCACCTTCTGTATAGGCCCAAGTTTGTGTCTGTAGATGGAGCAGGGGGCATTAGAGTCAGGTCCTGAAGGGTGAGTAGGGGTTTGCTGAGTGAGGAAGAGGTTCAGGGTATTCTAGGAGCTGTGTAGGGGCAGCCAGAATTTTAGCTTTCTGGATCCCAAGTGTGGAGGGATGCAGAGTGCTATGGGGCTCAAGAGGCAGAGAAAGGACACACAGGCCCAGCTGAGGGGAGACTTGGCCTTGCTACCTGTGGTTCTTGACCTCCTGTCCCTCCCTAGGACAACGGAAGACAAGGTCTACTCATGGGCATTTATGGGCATGAGCTGTATTCTGGCCTTACTCAGGACAGCTTCAGAGAAAGCCAATGAGTTGAGAGTGCTAGGATCCCAGGAGCATCCTGGAATCTTTCTGTTCTGGCTTCTTCCAGAATCAGAGTCAGTACTACCCACCTCATGCCACACCCATCTCTCACTGCACCACTTTGGAGGTTGCGGCCCACAGCTGAGGTACGTGGTTGGAGTTCTCTGAGGACACACACCTGGGCCCTGGCATATTTCTTGTTTTCAGAGCCACTGTCAACCTCAGCCCCATGATCTATGTGTCTATCCTTTTGCCAACATCACATTGTCTCGATTAATAGAACTACATTAGGGGGGCGCCTGGGTGGCTCAGTCGTTAAGCGTCTGCCTTTGGCTCAGGTCATGATCCCAGGGTCCTGGGATCGAGCCCCGCATCGGGCTCCCTGCTCCGCGGGAAGCCTGCTTCTCCCTCTCCCACTCCCCCTGCTTGTGTTCCCTCTCTCACTGTGTCTCTCTCTGTCAAATAAATAAATAAAATTAAAAAAAAAATAGAACTACATTAGGTTTTGGTATTGGACTGAATGATTGCTCCCATTTTATTCTTGTTTTTAAAAATTGTCACAGCCACTTTTCATTCCTTTGCCTTTCCATATATATTTTAGAATAACCTTGTCTATATCTATAAAAAAACCTGCTCATATTTTGATTGGGACTGCCTTAAATCTGTAGACGAATTTATGGAGAATTGACTGTGTTGAGTTTTTCAATCCATGAACATAGTATATCTCTCCATTTATTTAGGTATTTAAAATTTCTTTTCTTTGCACTCTCTAGGACTTCCAGTACAATGTCGAATAGGAGTAGTGAGAATGTTCCCTATCTTAGGGTGGAAAACATTCAGTCTTTCATGCTTGAGTATCATATTAGCTATAGGTTTTTTATAAATGGTCTTTATCAGGTTGAGGAAATTCTTTTCTTTATTTGTTACCTGAGAGTTTTAAATTTTTACTCATGAATGCATGTTGAATTTTTTTAAATGCTTTTTTTTTTTTGTATCATTTGATATGATCTTGTCTTTTTTCTTGTTTAGTCTGTTAATATGGTAGATTACATTGACTTTTGTATATAGTGCCAGCCTGCATTCCAGGATAAATTCTACTTGTTTGTAGTATATTATACTTTCTATGCATTGCTGGATTAGATTTGCCAACATTTTGTTGAGGATTTTTTTTTTTTAATCTATGTTCTTGAGGGATATAGGTCTTTAATTCTCTTACCCTGGAACTATCTTTGTCTGGTTTTAGTATCAAGGTATGTAATATTGGCTTTCTAAAATGAATTGGTAATATTTCCTTCTCTTCTTTCTCCTAAAAGAGATTATGTAGAATTAATGTCATTTCTTCCTTAAATGTTTGGTAGAATTTGCCAGTAAAACCATCTGGGCCTGGAGATTTCTTTTTTGGAAGCTTTTAAACTATGAATACAATTTCTTTGATAGTTACAGGACTTTTCATGCTATCTACTTTATCTTACAGTGAGTTTTAGTAGTTTGTGGTTTTTGAGGAAATCATGCATTTCAATAAAAGTTGCATTTATGGGCATAGAGTTGTTTGTAGTGTTCTTTTATCTTTTTAATGCCTGTGAAGTCTTTAGTGATATACTTTTAAAAAAAATTTCTGTATTTTACTTACTATTAAAAAAATGTCAGTCTTGTTAGAGATTTATCAATTTTATTGATCTTTACAAAGAACAAGCTCTTGGTTTCATTGATTTTTCTCTATTATTTTTCTGTGTCCCGGTTCATTGATTTTTACTCTTATTTTTATTATTTCATTCCTTCTGCTTGCTTTGGGTTTATTTTGCTTTTATATTGCTAAGTATTGAGCATGTTTTTTAGTATTCTGTTTTAATTTATCTGTGTGTTTGACTATAACTCTTTGTATGGATGTTTTAGTGGTTGATCTAAGAGTTACAATGAACATACTTAACTTTTTACCATCTACTGAGAACCAGTATTTTTACAGCTTCAAGTTGAATGCTGAAACTCTAGTATCATATAGGGTCATTTACTTCATCCTCTTCCTGTGTAGTTTTGTTTTATACAGCTATATACAGTGAAAACCTCATCCTACCATGTTATAATTTCCTACTTAAGAGAACAGTCTATTGTATTTTTCCAGATATTTACTATTTCTGTTGTTCTTCCTTTATTCCTGATGTATAAAGTTTCTTTCTAGTATCATTCTCCTTCTGTCTGAAGAACTTCCCTTAGCAACTATTTTAGGTCTGCTGTCAACAAATTTGCTTAGTTTTCCTTCATCTGAGAATATCTTTGTGTCTCCGTAATTCTTGAAGGGTATTTTTTCTGGAAATAGAATTCTAGGTTGGTAGTTCTTTTCATTCAGCATGTTAAAAATGTTTTCCCACTTCCTTTGGACTTCATGGTTTCGATGAGAATTTGAATCATTTCCCACCTATAAGTAATGCTTTGTTTTCCTTTGTATCTTTTAAAGAGTATCCCTTTGTAGTTGCCAGCAGTTTGATTATAGCATGTGTAGGAGTGTATTTCTTTGGATTCATTGTGTTTGAGGTTCACTGTGGTGTTGAATCTTTGGTGTAGATTTGTATTTTTCACCAAATTTGGGATGCTTTCAGCCATGATCTCTTCAATTATTTTTTTCATCACTGCACTCTTTCCCCTGTCCTTCTGGAATATCAGTGACATCAGTGTTACATCTTTGTGTATTTTCCCACAGGTCCCTAAGGCTCTTTTCATCATAAAAATATTTTTTCTCTCTGCCATTCATTGGATAATTTCTATGGCTCTATCTTCAAGTTTACTGACTCATTTCCTCTGTCATCTCCATTCTGCTATGGAGTCTATGTGGGGAGTTTTTTATTTTGGTTATTGTATTTTTTCAGTTCTGTAATTTCCATTTCATTCTTTTTTTCACATCTCCCGTTTCTGGCTGATACTATCTTTCTGTCTGTTGCAAGAGTTTTTGCCCTTTTCTTATGGAGCCCTTTTATAACAGCTGCTTTAAAATCTTTGTCAGATAATCCCGACATAGGTGTTATCTCAATGTAGACATCTATTGATTGTCTTTTCCCATGGAAATTGAGATTTTCCTGGCTCCTCAGATGCCAAGTAATTTTAGACTGTATCCTGGACATCTTGAAACTACACTATGAGACTTGAGGCCTTGTTTAAATGCTATAGTCTTATTTAAATTCCCTGGAGGAGGCTGATCTTTTTGTTGATCAAATACTTGACGGTGATTAGGTGATCAGATAATTGACGGTGCCTTCTCTTCAATGTCGGGTCTGTTTCCCAAGCCTTTGCAGTGCTGTCTGGGACCTGGACATTGGCTTATCTCGTAATTCAGTTCCCAAAGGCTGTGCTGTATTGTTTAGGGCCAGATGCACAGCTCGGGGGATGAGCCCAGGAGACGACACACAACTTCATGGCATGGTTCCTCCAGCTCTGTTGTGTCCACTGTCTCCCTAGTATTTTCCAGTTTCTTGAGGCTCCCTAAGGCTCTCTGGCCAGAAAGTTGGGGCTCTCTGGGCCTTGCTCTGTGGCACACTCACATGAGAGGACACTGGGGGAAGAGAGCAACAGGAGTTTGCTCTTTGCTTCCCGTTTCTGGGACCGCAGCTCCTCCGACTGGAGAGTAAGGCTCCCCTCCCTCAGAGGTTGAGGTCCCTGTGGGCTGCAAAGGACTGGAGCATGAGAAAATGGAGAAAAGAAAAAGGAAATAAAAAATGGGGGAGCTTCTCCACTCTCTGAGTGTGCACGTTGAGCTACAACTAGAAGGTTTCTCTTGAGTTCTTTCTGTCTGGGCCCCCAGTGCCCACCTCTGGGGTTGGAATTGCCTGAGGCTGAGGGGATACCAGGAGGTAAAAAAGTAGTAAATGCACTGCTGGTTTGGTGGTGCTCCCAATTCTGCATGTATAATTCCAGTCTGCCTGTTATTGTTTACCTTCCAGAATCCTCCAGTCGCTGCTCCATGCATTCAGTCCATATTGTATAGCTGCAGTCAGTGGGGGAGACGAGGTGAAGCGTGCTCATTCCATCTCACCTGGAGCTGGAACTGGGACCTCACTCTGTGTCGGGCAGTGTGTGATCTGGGGAGGGACTTTTGTCCACAGGGACTCAGCCGTAGCCAGGTCCCACCTGAACAAGGGCATTTCATAGGGAGAGGGTAGGGAGGCTTTATGTTGCCTCCTCACTGGCCCCTGCTTTCATGCTTGCTGCCCTTAAAATTGTTGCAACATGCCCAGAGCAAATGAGGTGGGAACCAGATCTCATCAGCCTCTGCCTAAGACCTCTAGGGGCTTCCCATTACAGAGAACAGAAAATGTGCGCTTCTAGCCACCACTGATGGGGCTCTCCATGATCTGTCTCACCTGCCCCTCTGACCTCATGGACCCCAAGCTGCCCACCCCTTGTTTTCCACGGTGCAATCACTGTGACCTTCTTTCCCTTCCTCAAACATAGCAGGTTTGTTCTGGCCCCAGGGCCTTTGCATCTTCTGTTCCCTCTGCCTAGAACCTGCTTCCCTAGGTCTCTGAGTGGCCGGCTCCTTGTTATTCAGGCCTCAGCTCCAACATCACCTCCTCTGAGAAACTCTCCCTGCCCGCATTCCCACAACATCGCCTTGCGCTGTTGTCTCCATGGTCCTGTCTCTGTCTTGTATTTCCCTCTTTGTATCCTGCTTGCTTGTTTGCTGCTCATTTGTGCCGGTAGGAGGTGGTCCCCATGGTCCTCATCCAGCCCCAAATCACAGATGTTGGCCGTGCACACGTGTGTGGACACATCTCTATGGTATTGCTGGCAAGGTGGGTTTGGGGAGCTGGACCCCCTGGACCTCAGGCCCTCAAGAGCTCCTTCCTGGTCCAAGAGGACCCCAGTAGGAGGCAGCTCTGCCTTGGTATTCCCAGCTGGGGGTACTCTGACATGACGTCCCCATCTATTTTCATAAATGTGGTGGCATGAGAGGTGGACATGCTGGCAGCTGAGTGCCTGCCGAGGGCTTTGCTCTGAGTGGCACCTGCATGGGCTTCCAATTTGCTCTATGCTTCCCTCCCTGAAACTGGTCAGAGGCTGGCTGAAGGGCCATGCTGGGCCAGGCCTGGCTTCCCAGGGTCCTCCCGGGAGCCCCTGAGCTGGGAGCCCGGGCTGCCTGGATGGGGGCTCACAGGCTCCATGCGTAGACCCAGCTTCTCTGGAGCTGTGGGAGGCTGCCCTTTCTCCTCTCTCCAGCAGCCCCCACTGCCACCTTGCTCCCTGCTGCCTCTCCCTCTTAAAGCCTCTGCTGGGTGAGAGAGCACTTCTGGGGGGCTGCAGGGCAGATGGGATCGTGTCTTAATTTATATTCCTTTCCCAGTGGGTGGGTTGGTTCCACGTTCTGCATCAAATCCAGAATTCAGCATGCTCAAACCCAACGAACCCATAAGGGAGACACTTTAAATCCACTTTTGTCCCTCAGTTACTCAGGCACTGCCTGGGGTGGGAGGTCTGTGCTCAACTTCGTGTCAGGGTGACTGGCGTCCACGAGCCATAGGGCAGGCCTCTGGAGACTCCCCGTCCCAGTGTGGGGTGCAGAAAGAGCCCAGCTTTGGGGACAGCAGACCTGAGTCAGCCAGTCATTAAGCTGTCTGACCCTGAAAGGGTCATGTAACCTCTCTGAGCCTCAATTTCCCAATCTGTAAAATGGGAATAATGATAACTGAGCTAACTTTGCCTTCACCATCTTATTTTTATCCCTTGATGACTCTGTAAAGTAGGTAATATTTTGCCATTTTACAGGTGGAAGAACTGACAGAAACAGGCCAACTAGCCTGGAAGTGACAGGGCAGGAATTTGATCTAGAAGCTCCGCACAGGTCTCAGCTGGGCCTGGTTCTTTCTTTCCCTCAGCCCGGTGGATTCAGGGGCAGTGTAGCCGGGCCGGGCCCTGGAGTAATGCCCTCTACTTTCTGGGGTTTCTCCCTGGGGCAGCACATTAGATCCCCCAGAGCCTGGGCCCAGGTCACAGTGGGGCGTTTTTGCAGTGGGGACCAGCCTGTCCTTTTTGGCTAGGATAGGGAGTGGGGTTTGCTGCGGTGAGGAGGTCTCAGCCAGCTGGTGTTGGGGGTGGGGTGGGGGCTGTGTTCAGGAATTTTGCTCTGTGGAGACTCTCTGGCTTTTAACATCTCTGTTCTGGCTCTGTGCAGAGGAAGGGTTTCCTCCAGAGCCCAAGCAGTAACACTTTATCTGTCTACTGGCTTGCCTTTCCCAGACTGTTTCTGAATTAAGTTTTATATATGAGGACTTTTCAGTAATATCATTATGTTTATTTGGATCTCGGCTTTGAAGTGCATTTTTGAATGTGCACATCATTCCCCCCAGAATCAGGCCTCCTTTAAAAGGGATTTATCCTAAATTCAAGAAACATTTGCTTAAGGCTGCTGTAGTAAAAAAGGAAAAAAAAAAAAAAGCCTGTGCTCGCAGGCTCAGGGAAAGAGGACAAAAGATAGGTCAAAAATGTCTTTACAAAGGCCCCAATGGGGCCTGTAACAGGATGCTTTTATTCTTTCTTTTCTTCCTTTATTATTATTATTACCATTTTGGTTTTTTATTATGTTCACACCTGAAAATTATTTTTTGTGCATACAAAATATATGCTCATTGTAACCCCAAAACATCAAACCATGTAGAAAAGTGTAAGGAAGAAAATGAAAAACCTGAAAACCTACCATTTTGACATAACCAACATGGGAAGCAGAATAATGGCCCCCCAGAGAAATGAATATGGCCACCACTGATATTTTGGGGACCATTTTCCATCTCTTTACATACATGTATTTTTACAGAAATGGGATCCTTTCATACATGCTGTTTTTATTATTTACTTTAGGTTCATTTTTGGTCTCTCTTCTACCTTCTTGGGTGCTTACTTCGTATATTTCATCCTGTTCTATAATTCTGGAGCACTTGAGGCTGTGAATTTACTCCTGGTGGCAGCTTTGGTCTCATCTCAAATTTTGATGTGCTGAGTTCTCTTGTCATTTTAAAAAAGTATTTGTGCATTTGGTTCCAATAACCTGTGTTGTTTAGGGGAAAGTTTAAAAAGCTTTTGAGTGGTTGCGTATAGTTGGGTTGTTCCTTTGGTGTTAATTCCTAGTACAACCCACGTGTTTCCAGATTTTAACACCTGTGGGTTTAAATCAATTTCCTTCCCCCATGCAGCGACACCCACCTGTACCCAACCCAAACCCAGTTCCCTGCAAGGGCATACTTCCTCTACCTCCCCCCCACCCCCTCACACATTTCTGGGTGCCCCTGGGTTCTTTCTCAGTTCCAGGGACCCTGTCTGCACCCTCCTGCCAGGCGTCTGGGTAGCTAGTCTCCCAGCCAGCACCCTGGGCTCCATGGAGCTACAGGCACCGTCCATAATTGCCAGACTCGGGAGGAAGGAGGAGAGCCGGTCTCCATGGAGACTTGGCAGGGATGCCCTGGTCTAGGCCAGCCATGCAGAGTTATGAGCATGGCGGACGACCTGGGTGCTCCGAGCCTTGGGGAATTTCTGCAGATGCCTTTGACTCTGGCTGTGTGCTCAGCTTCGTGAATGTTAGGGGCTTTTGAAGGGAACGCGTGTTCTGTGTTACAAGGCCCGTGCAGCATGAGGGGACCTGTGGCCTCTGGTGCCATGGAAACCAGGGCGGGCCAGGGAGAAGCGGAAGGAGGACAGTGTGAAGGTCCCTAGTGGCCTGCGAGAGATGGGAAGGGTGGGTGTGAAGGGGAGGGGAAGCTCTGGTGGTAACTGGAGGGAGAGAAGCAGGGTCTTCTTGCTCAGAATCGGAGAGACAGACCCAGGTGTGTGGCTGGCCCCGGGGAGGAGGTGGCTGAAGACGCCCTGGGGGGAAGGGACAAGGGACATGAGATTCTTGAGCAAGTCAGGCTAGTGCTGCAGCGTAGGTTGGCGTGGCCTAGAGGAGGAGCTCCTCCTCTGAGATTGAGGGGGTCACGCCAGCAGCATCTTCATCAGTTGAGGGGTGGCCATTTGGGCCTCATGCGCCTATGATTCCAGGACCTAAGTGGAACAGGGGGTCCTCAGGGGCGCCCTAGGAGACAGCCCTGACTCTGAATGTTGGGGCAGGAGGTGTGCGGAGGGCACAGGCAAAACCATGGCAGGCTCTGCTGGGGGTTCCCGGCCAGAGAGTGTGGGCAGGGAAGGAGCAGGTAGGGAGCCTCCCCCTTCCCCACGCCTGGCCTCCAGAGAAGCAGGTGGGGATCTAGGCTGTAGCTCTGCTGGGCCACAGGTGGGAGGCTGAGGGTGACAGATCAGGCCATTCAGACTGGGCTGGCAGGAGAGGCCGGGATCAGTTCCTAGAAATTTTCCCACGTGCTCTCAGCTATAGGTTGTCATGTCCCCCCGTAAATCAGCCTTACTTGCTGCATGACTAAAATGACCCACGTCCCTATGCTCCTATTGAGATGTGCCGTCAGCCCAGGGAGGCCGCGAAAGTCACTTGGTTTGCACACTTTGTGACTGCGTATTTTCACCAGGAATTGTCAATAAAACAGGAGTCTCTGAGAGTCATTTCCTGCTTCTTGATCTGAATTCTCCTTTTATGATGTTAAAGACACCCTGCTTTCCGCGAGCGCTTTTTTCTTTGCCCGTTGCTTGGCGTTTTGGCCAGTTTTTTAAATGGCACGCTGCTTGTTTTTTTAAACTCAAACTGAATCTCATCACAGGGAAAAACACTTTTTTTTTGGTAACTATACGAGGCGCTGGATGTTAACTAAACTTATCGTGGTGATTATTTCACAATATAGGGAAGTCCGGTCGTTATGCTGTATCCGTTAAACGTATACCGTGCTGAATGTCAAATTATATCTTAATAAAATGTAGGAAAACACCTCAAACTGATCAGTCTTTAGCCGCATGTTTTACCCCATTGCCAGTTCTTAGTGATGCGCATGGTTGTGATGTTGCCATCATTTCTTGGCCTGGATCTCTATGTGTGACCTGTCCTCTCTCACCCCGCAGTGGGCCACCCTCAGAAGCACGCGGGGGAGCTGGTCTCAACTCTCAGGATGCCCCCCGAGGACCCTGCTGCCCAGCCCCATGTCCATCCGCCCTGCCTTCTTGTCCGCCTTCATCCAGCCTGGATGCCACAGCCTGTCTTCAGGCTCATGCCAGCCCAACTCCTGGCTTCTTTGATGAATCCCTCCACCTCACTTTCCGCCTCCAAGCAGGAGGAAGTTCCCAACCTCGCTAAAGAAGCTACCTTTAAATTCCTGACTGCAGGCCTCAGGCTGGCAGCGGCCCCTTCCGGCGGGACGGACCCCCTCCGTGAGCCACGTGGGCCCCGTCAGCCCAGCACTACCCCCATGGCTCCCTTGGAGGCCATTCCCCACTTCAGTATGGTCAGGCCCTGGTATTTATTCCTCCCGAATGGTGGCCCTTTCCGTGCCTGTTCCCAGCTCTCTCAGAAGCCTTGCCTCTGAGGTTCCCCCCAACCGTGGGATGCAGTCATTTGTCCCATGTCTCAGGCCTTCCACACTCCCCCCCA
This sequence comes from Neomonachus schauinslandi, assembly GCF_002201575.2. Taxonomy (NCBI): domain Eukaryota; kingdom Metazoa; phylum Chordata; class Mammalia; order Carnivora; family Phocidae; genus Neomonachus; species Neomonachus schauinslandi. The sequence goes on along the minus strand of NC_058409.1, from coordinate 4,982,740 downwards.
CACCATCCTGGCATCGTATGTCACACCCGTCGTTCTTGGCTTTCCTTTTCGCCCCACCTGTGCATGGCAGAGTCCTGGGGCTTAACCCCGTTCTCCTCTTGATGCACCTCCTCTGGGCCGCAGTGACCAGCCTCCGGCACTTGATGGCTTGGCCGGCCTTTCCCTGGAAGCCGGTCTTGTCTCGCCACATGTCTGCTCAGCCCACTCATGGCCGTCTCAAGGGCAACAACTCCAAAACAGAAATCTTGGCTCCTCGGTCCCAGGCCCTCCATCCTCAAGCCCCAAAGCAGGACGGAAAAAGGCCTCAGTCCTGCCTCCACCCCTGAGCTTTCCCCGTCTTGGTGAAGGCCACCCACACTGCACAGGCTTCATGGGGGAGCTTGGCCTTGGTCTCGATACTTCTTCCTGCCCTGGGCTTCAGCCTGCGTCTTCCCATCCTTCATGGCTCAGCAAAGATTTGCCTAATTAGTGATTAAAATTTGTTTTCTTGGGCGCCTGGGTGGCTCAGTTGGTTGAGCGACTGCCTTCGGCTCAGGTCATGATCCTGGAGTCCCTGGATCGAGTCCCGCATCGGGCTCCCTGCTCGGCAGGGAGTCTGCTTCCCCCTCTGACCCTCCCCCCTCTCATGTGCTCTTTCTCTCATTCTCTCTCTTTCTCAAATAAATAAATAAAATCTTTAAAAAAAAATTTGTTTTCTTGTCTTTCGCTGTCTAGACTATGTTTTCTATATTTTTTCCTTTTTGCAGTGACTTAGAAGATCTATATCCTGTTTTTATCCTGCTAGCCATTAACTCTCAGTTCTTAAAACCTTCTTAAACTCAAGTTTCTCTAAGACTCATCACCAGAAACCAAACAGCATCCGTGGACTCTTTCCATTCAAGAGGACAGGAGCATCTCACTCCCAACCATGTATAAACCAAACTGATTTTATAGATTTTTTATAGATTTGGGCTTCTTATACTTATCAATAGTGTTTTTTTTTTTTTAAATAATGTGTCTTCTGTTTCAAGAGTTGTCTTTGATTTATATATTATGTCTCATAACCATATTCAGGATGATTTAGATCTAACTGGTCCCAGGCCGTTGTTTGTTGTTGTTGCTTCTGGCCTGAGCCTTCCCTGTCTGCATGTTCTTTCTTTTCTTTTCTTTTTTAAAAAATTTTCTTTAATTTATTCGAGAGAAAGAGAGTGAGAGGGCACAAGCAGGGGGAGCAGAGGGAGAGAGAGAAGCAGACTCCCCACTGAGCAGGGAGCCCAATGTGGGGCTCGATCCCAGGACCCCGGGATCATGACCTGAGCCGAAGGCTGATGCTGAACCGACTCAGCCACCTAGGCGCCCCGGTCTGCATGTTCTGTATTCTTGTTCCTTCCCCAGCTGGCGGGGGGGGCCTTCGTGGTGGTGAGGTCACCTTCTCTGCTGGGCAGGATGTCCTCAGCAGGAGGGGGCTTGGCAGGCCTGTGGGCTGTTCAGACCATGACCTAGAAAGCTGTTTCCTCCCAGGATGGGGTGCTCTGGGTTGGAGGGTCCTTTCCTCTTCATGGGACAGCCTCCTCCCAAGGTCCGTGGCATGCATACCCCTTCATTCCCAGCACAGATCCTTCGAGTTGTTTCAGTTGGAAGAGATGTTCAGGGTGTGTGTGCAGAGGATGACCTTGATGGGCTGTTCCTAAATTCCTTCCAGAGTGTCCAATCATCCTACCCTGACTCTTTCCTCCCAGTAGTGGGAGGGGCTCGTGTGCTTCGCTCAGAATGTTACGGGCGAGCCTTGGATTCTGTCTGCCTGCGTGTCATGGTTGCGGGGAGCAGGCTAACCCTGTATAACTCCTGACCACCTCTAGGAAGACAGGGACAGAGGTCAGGGCAGGAATCGGGCCAGATGTGGAAGTCCTATCCCAACCCTGGGAGTTGGGGCCAGCACCCTGGGCTGTGAGAGTAAGTGCTGCTTGGTTAGCAATGCCCAATAGTCAGCGTCCCAGAGGATCCAGTCAGATGCCCCACCAGCAGGGAGTGGAATAAAGGCATGCCTCCTGGAACTCACAGGGTTGGGTGGAATTCGGGGCCCACCAAGATGGGGAGCAGGGACCGCCCCTACCTGCAGGGTCAAGCACAGAGAGAGAGAAGCCTTTGACTTCCTGTTGGTATCCTTCTTTGCCAAGAGAGCCAGGGAGAGGCTGCCCCCCCAGTCAGCTTCTGGTGCAGGCCAGGACAGAGCTGCAGGGGGCTGGGTGGGCGACAGAGAAAGAGAGAAGCAGAAGCCACATTCGCCTCTGTGTCTTCTCAAAGCCGCTTTCCTTCCCAGTCCAGAACCTGTTTCTTCAACCCTTGTAAGGGCCTGGTCTTGTGCTGGGTGCCATCCCATCGTGAGGACGACAGACAAACCAGCAACCTCTAGGAGGGAGCTGGAGATCTGGTTTTGGAGCTCTCCAGGCCTCGCCCCTGCACCATTCCGCTGGGAGGTGGTAGTCATAGACGGATAGAAAGGGTCTCAGTGCCGGATGTCTGCACATGGACTTTCTTTTCTTCCTTCTTTAAAGACTGCCTCAGTGGTGTTCCCCATTTGGTGCGGGAAAGAGTTCTTGTAGTGGGTGGCTACAAAACCCACGTTTCCTCAACTTTACAGGAATTGAGGGATTTGGGGGGATAATCTTGACATTTCCTGGCCACTCTAGAAGCCGGCCCCTCTCCACTTGGCCAGCAAGCTCTCCTTGGAAGCCGAGAGCTCTGTGTCGAGGCCACCGTGCAGGTACCCTGGGGCCCTTGGCAGTGCCGTGGGTGGGGACAGGGCCAGTACCTGGGGCGGCCCTGCTGCTTCCCAGAGCCTGGGGTTCTGAAGGTGTGGGGTCCCAGGGTCGGAGTAGTTGGGTCTGTCTGGCCTCCCTGGGCCAGGCTGGGCCTGGCACTCCCAGGCGTGGTCCTGCTGGGATGGTGCTCAGAACCCAGAGGGAGCCTCTAGCTGGTCTCATTTCTGACCTGTAAACAAAGCCTGCAAGGATAAGAGGCCCCTCATGTGTGAATCGGCTAATTAATCTGACTTACTTAGAGGAACGCATAGTGCCCCAGCCTCCTTCGTGAAGATTAGCACTTTTTTGAGGAAGTGCGAGTCTGTCAGGACAAAGCAACACAGAGTTGTGCCCCTGATTTGGGGAGAGCAGAGGGACGCTGGGCCAGGCTGCCTTCCCACATCTACCCCATGTAAACAAGGAGGGAGGCTGCAGGTTAACACTCATTTCAAGAGGGTGAGTGAGAAGCCAGGGGCCCTCACAGGTGGGTCACTGCGGGAAGGATGGCTCAGAGGCCTTGTGGACAGAGCTGGTACGCAAAGCTGACCACCTCTAGGAAGACAGGGACAGAGGTCAGGCAGCATCCTGAGCGTTCTCTTTGATGGTGACCCAACTTCTCTTTCGATAACAGTGACCCATAGAAACTGACCCCAACTCCCGTAAGCAGAAGAGAATTAAAGGCAAGGCATGGGGGCCTAGGGATGGAGTTTGGAAATGGGGTGTCTTGGAGTACCCTAGCCAGAGCCTCAGGAAGCTTTGTGGGCAGTGGTCGGGGCTCTGGGGTAGGGTGGGGGCTTAGGGTGGCCACACTGTGGTTTTGTACGTTCCAGTAGGAGTGCATCACGTTGGGTGAGCTGATCCCTCACCCCCTTATTAACAGTTCTTCTAGACTGTTCCCAGAGGCACGGCTGTCCCTAGGGTGTGCAGGAGTTCTGGGCAAATATTTTTTGCAGGGCCCCTGTCTATATATAACAGTATGATTAAAAATGTATTACAAGCTCCTGGAGCCCGTGTGGAGTATCGTGAGGTTTTGATGCAAATTTAGAGGAATAGGGGAGAAGGGGTGCTAACCCGTCTGTCTCCTGTCCCATCAGTGCTTGCAAAAATCCTTCTCAGTGCACACGCACTCTCTCTTCAGGTCCAGAAACCATCTCTCTGTGTTCTTTATTGTCAAGTATGCCGCTCCTGGCTAATTTCATATTTCTATTTCCCAGAGCAGGAAAAAAGGATTAGCAGTGCACTTGTTATTCACAGTGCAGGGCTCCCTGGAACCTGCCTGTCTAGAGACACCGTGGTTCTCTTGCCCCTGCATTCCCGAGTCCTGTGTATTCAGTTAGTGCTGCTGATCGAGTGTCTCCTGACTGGGCTTCATCCGTCTGCCTGGGAAGCTGGCCTCTGGCTCTGTCAAAGGCTGTCACCATGCTTCATTGATGATGACCACCGGTGCAGATCTGGCCCAGAGGATGTAGGAAATGTGAACTGGTGTTCGTTTCTGGTCAGGTCCCATTTGCCGTTTGGGAATCTCTAGTGTCAGTGAAGGACAACACATCTTCCAGCCACGTCCTCGCTGCAGTCCTTAGGGTGCGCTCCTCTGACAGGAGTCCAGAGCCCTGGACTCATCCTGTGTCTGATGTGAGTGAGAGTCTCCAAAACGATGGTGTCAGGCACTGCTCAGGTGGCTCAGTCCCACGCATGTCCATGAAGGGCGTGCCCCTTGGGCTGGTGGGGGTGGCTTGTTCGCCTCAGACCCTGGGACAACCTAGCAGGCACGAATCCTGGAGCTCCTGGGGCATTTGGTGGGCCCCACGCACCATTTGGAGGGTTGGAGAGTGTCTCCAGGGGGGCAGCAGGGCACACATGGGTAGGAGTCAGGTGTGGGCCTCTGCCCAAGGGCACTGCTTTGGCCACACTTTTTTCCTTGGTGTTCTGGAATGCACTGGGCTCATTTCCTCCTCAGGGCCTTTGCACTTGCTGCTTTATCCCCTGGAACTCATGCCTCCTGTAGGGCCTGCCCCTGGACATGGGGATGTATCAGCGAAGCCCGGTGCCTCTGTTCCAGGGGGAGGTGGGCTCTTGTGAAGAGGACGGGTCAGTTCTTTTGTAGAACGAGCCACCACGTGGGTTTGTCTGATGTGTCCTCAGGTCAGATTGAGTTTATGTATTTGGCGCAGGAACATCCCCGAAGGCATGCGTGCATGCCATCCTGGGGTATGTGATGGCGAATTATTTTGCTCTTGGCAGGAGGGGCCCTCATTGCTTTGAGGACCCTTGCTCTGTCTGTGGGGGTTCTCCCCTGTAAACGTACTGTTTTTCCCTTCCTAATTCATAAATATCTCCTGGGGAGATACTTTGAGATTATGCAAAGCATCCTTTCTCACACTGATTCTTAGCAGCGGTGGATGGTTCTTATCTGTGGCGATCCTTACTCTGGTGTTTACCATGGTGATCTTGTATCTCCATCATTTCTTCTACGTCAATTAATTGAATCCACTGTGAGGACGAGCTGCTCCTCCTGCTCCACTCATTATCCCATTATTTATTTATACCAGTGTGGACTCGTGGATATTTGTTTTATTCTGCGGGTTATAACCCATTACTGTTGTTATTTATTGTTCTGTTCAAGTTATCTCAGATTTGGCAAGTGAGATTGGATCCTCTGGCCTTTAGCCATGCTTGGGTGTGATTTAAAAAGAAAAAAAAAATTTTTTTTTGTGGTAAAATACACTTAACATTTACCATCTTAACTCTTTTTATGCGTACAGCTTAGTGGTGTTAAGCACACTCACACTGTTGTACAACCACCACCCCCGCGCATCCCCAGAACTCTTCCCATCTTGTGAAACTGAAACTCTGTCCCTGCTCCCCAGCCCTTGGCAACCGCCCTCCCCTTTCTGTCTCTAGGGGTTTGACGACTCCAAATACCTCACATGAGTGGAATCGTGGGGCATCTGTGACTGGCTTCTTTCGCTTAGCACAATGCCCCCCAGGATCATCTATGTCGTGGCACACTGTAGAATTTCCTTTATTTTGCAGGGTGAATAGTATTCCACTTCAGGGTGTATATAGTACATTCTGCTTGTTTATTCATCCGTCGATAGACACTTGGGTTGCTTCCACATCTCCGCTTTTGTGAATAATGCTACTGTGAATGTGGGTCTACAGATACCCCTTGGACAGCCCGCTTCCAGTTCTTTTGGGCATATACCTGGAAGTGGAATTGCTGGGACATGTGGTAATTATATTTTTTAATAAAGATTTTATCTATTTATTTGAGAGAGACAGAGCATGAGAGGGGGGAGGGTCAGAGGGAGAGGCAGACTCCCTGCTGAGCGGGGAGCCCGATGCGGGACTCGATCCTGGGATTTCGGGACCATGACCCGAGCCGAAGGCAGACGCTTCACCAACTGCGCCACCCAGGTGCCCCCGGTAATTATATTTTTAACCGTTTGAGGGACCGCTGTACTGTTTTGCACAGTGGCTGCACCCTGTCACCTGGGCCGGTGAGGCGAGCCGGCCCTGAGGAGGGGGCACCGCTGCGGGCGGAGCCCTGGAGGAGGAGGGGCAGCAGTCTTCTCTTGGGGACAGCCCGGCGAGTGTGCGGTCTGGAGCCGCCACCAGCTCACCCGCCCAGCCTCCGGGGAGGCTCGTCACTGCCGGTGGGCGGGCAGTGTTGCCCTGCACAGATGCCAGGCAGTGCCAGGGGTGTCTGTGGGGCAGGGATTTGGAGGAGAGAGGGGTACGGGACATTTGCCTGGTGTCACCTTGCTTGCCCTGGGACTCTGCCCTCGTGTCCTGGTGTGAGGCCTGGTGACCTGGTCCCCTGTGGGGACTGGGGTCCCACGGGGCGCCCGATCCCACATGTTCTCCTCCCCTGAGTGCCCTGCAGCGGCGTCCAGTGACGGCTGGGCCCACTGAGCCTGCCTTTATCCCGGATGTGGTGCTTTTGGTCATTGCCGGCCTTGCTACTCTGGCTCCGCGTCTAGGCTCTTGCAGCCCACAGAGTGGCGCGGGGCCACGTGGGCTGCCGTCCTGGCTCTGGAATTAATGAACATCCCAAGGTTGCTGGTGCGGGAGCCCAGCGCTTCACCCTGGACGACACTCGGCAAGTGAGCGTCTGAAGGCCCGCAGAGCATCCTGGCCACGGCCCAGAGAACCTGGCCCTTATAGCCCCAGCTCTTCCCATAAATAAACCAGACAAGATCCTTCGTCAGATGGCATGGCCTGATTTTTGTTTTGGGAAATCTGGACTCGAAGGGGCAGCAGAGAGCCTCAGGCCCTGGGAGGGCTCCCGGCCCCGGGAGCGGCAGCTGGGCAGGCGGGCAGAGGACGGTCGGCGGTCAGCCTGCCCTGGATACCACGGCAGGTCCCAGAGATCCGAGCAGGAACAGAAGCCAGATGTGAAGGAAACCAGAGTCGGGCAGGATGCCAGACTCTCTGTGCCTATGAGGACGGAGATGTCCAGAAAGGGGCTGGCGGCCCAGGGACCCAGGGAAGGGGCGGCCCGTGGTGAAAAGCGCAAGCCAGGCACAACTTCCACACCTGGGGACCCAGCACGTGGGCGCAGAGGACAGGTCCCCTCCATTCCAAGTCTCACCCTTTCAATCCTTCCTGTGACCTCTGAGAGGAACTGAGGCTTAGGGAGAGGAGGGATGAGCCGGCACTGTACAGCGAGGCCTGCTTTTTCCCCGTCAGGGCTTCTGTGTCTGCTCTACCTCTGAGGGGCACATCCGCCACCGTTCTGAGCATGGTCTAGCATCCCTGCTTCCTGCTGTGGCCTTGACTGGCTCCCCTGCCCCCACCTGACCAGAAGGGAGGTCCAGGCTGAAGCTACCCACTTCCTGTGGGGGCCAGCTGCCTCACAGCTCCCTGGGGAGAAGCCCTGCCACCAAACCAGTCTTCATCCACCAGCCAGGCCACTGGTCCCTTAGTGAGCCTGTGTCTTCCCTCTGGCCAGGTGGACCCTTCTGGAGGAGCAGGACACAGCCTCCTAGACCCCTCGGACTTGGGGCTTCCTCTCTGGAAAGGGTATTGGATCGTACTCCCTGTCTACAATTGCATTCCCTTCCAGCAACTGTGTAGGCTCGGCTTTGGGATTCCCAGGAAATGCTGGGGTGCTGGGGGCACGGGAAGAGCCCCATGGCAGGAGCCCTAGCTAACCTCTGGGGGTAAAACCAGCCTCTCCGCAGGACTGGAGGAGAGATGCCTGCCTGGAGCTGCCCCCAGTGGGGCTCTGGAGTGGGGCTCGTGCTGGTCCCAAGAGGGGATCTGGAAGGCGGGGTCCTCCCCCCGTTCCTCTTGCGCTGGCTGTGCAGCATTCCCATCCCCCTGGGCTTTACACTCACTGCTATGTGTCACAGGGGCTAGAAGGTCCACTCTAGGAAGGGGAGCATTGGGAGCCCCACGTGGCCAGCCTTGGGCATGCCCCGACTTTGCTGGAGTCCTATCTTTCTCCTTACCTGAATCAGGGGGTGATCTGTGCAGGTGACTCCCCTCCTTCCTGCTCTCTGGAGTGCTCCCTGAGCAGCAGCCCCACTCAGCTCTGTCACTTCAGGACCCGGGACCACCCAGAACCCCTGCCAACATCTGGGTGACATTGGAGCATGGAGGCTGTTCCGGGCTGAATTGTGTCCCCACCCCTTATTCATATATCAAAGTCCTAGCCTCCCAGGAACCTCAGAGTGTGACTGCTTTTGGAGATAGCGTTTTTCCAGAGATTGATTAAGTTAAAATGAGGTAACATGGGGTTCAATGTGACTGGCATCCTTGTAAGAAGAGGAAATTTGGACAGAGACACACACAAAGGAGTGACCATGTGAGGACACCAGGAAAAAGTGGCCAAGGAGAGGAGGTCTCAGAAGAAACCAGCCCTGCTAACGCCTTAATCTTGGGCTTCCAGCCTCCAGGACTGTGAGAAGTACATTTCTGTTGCTGAAGCAGCCCAGACTGTGGTACGTAGTTGTGGCAGCCTGAGCAGACTGAGACAGAGGTGCTGGAGGTGGCATTGGCCCTGCTGTCTTGAGGGAAGATGCGTTGGCAGCTTCTTCTCAGAGCATTGAGTTGACAGATGCAGAGTGAGCCTGGGTGAATGCTGAGGAATGGTCCTGGGGTCATGAGGCCCATGGGTCCCGCAGCAGGACTCTGTGGGCTTTGCTCACCAGGGTGAGTCTTCTGGCAGTCTGGGATGGCTGGGTGGCAGTGTCTGTGGGGCCTGGGGTTCTGTGGGTGCACATGGCTGGTGACACCTTGGCCCAAGGTCCCTGCCACCAGTTAACATATTGGGGTGTTAGCCCCCTCACAACGACCCTCAGCACCCCAAATAACACACACTTAGGAAGAAAGCATACGTTGGTGCTGCTAGACAAGCACCCCTGCCCCCCAGTGCCTTGACCCGCCGTGCTGGTTCTGTCAGGACCAAGCTGGGGGTGGAAGCGCTCAGAAGTGCTGGCCCCCAGCCGAGTCAGAGGCCGGGAGGAAGGGTGAGTGTGCCTCGCCTTCGAGGAGGCAGGGAGGCCTGATGTGACAGTAGGGCAAAGATGTTGATTCCAGCTGGTGTGTGTGCTGTGTGGACTGGGCTGCCCCAGGGCCAATGCCAGCTGAGGGAAGGGGCTGTCAGCAGGACCTTGAACAAGGAATTTGGACCTTATTCTGTGAGCTGTCCTCCACCTCATGTCTCAAGGCCACAATCTGCTGGGGCCCAGCTGGTGAGATATGGAAACTCAGAAAGAAAAATTCCACTTTTTGATATTCTGGCAAATGTTCCTGCAGCAAGAGTCATTTTTCTTTTTTAGTGGAGAGCGCCTTGTTACTTATGTGAGTGTTAATTTGTGACTGGGGACATTCCCCGACGCAGTCTTTGTGCTGAACGAGACCTGGGAAATGTCAGCTGGAGTGTCTGTCAGTTCTTGTGGTAGATGGGCAGGCCCGTCATGGTCCCAGGGTCTGAGCCTGACCCACTGACCCCGCTGCCCTGGCCAGACTGGCAGGCTGGTTCCATTTCCTGGAGGCCCTCTCTGGCGCTGATGTACTCAGAGGCCAGGTATGGGACAGTCTGGACTCTCATAGGCTGGACAGGCCGGCTCCCATGGGAGCCACCCCGGTGCTGCCTCATTGGTGGGAAGACCGCCTGCACTGGCTTCCTAGAGGCACTCTTGCCGGCATCTTGTCTATCCTGTTTTACTCCCTTATCTTCCTCTTCCTGCTCCCACTCCTTCCCTCCTCCTTCCTTTGAACCCATTGATAGAAGTCCTTCATAAACATCTCAAAAAATACAGAATATACTAATAGGAAAGCAGAGCCCACCCCAAACTTTAACACTGTTAACTCTTTGTCACACATATTTCCAGACCCTTCTCATTTCACGTTAATGGTAACGACAATAACTGGCTAGTGTGCGAGGCACCGTGCTGAGCACTGTATCTCCTTTAACCCTCACACCAGGTGTGCAAATACCGTTACCCTCATTTTGCAGGAGCAACACTGAAGCTCGGAGTCCACACAGTTAGCCAGCACCGAGGTCAGCATTGGGAATTGAAGCAGAGTAACTTGGGGGCCATGCCCTGCTTCGTCAGGCTCAGCTAACATTTAGCACAGAGATATACATGACTCTACGTGAGAGCATCATACTGGCACTGTGCCTGCCTTTCTTCGTCAACAATGCATCACGGATGTGTTTGTTCTTTAAGCGGTAGAAAGTCTCCTCTGCGAAACTCTAGACCTAGCATAAATTTGTAAAATCTGTAGCTTTTTTGCAAGTCAGAGAGATTTTTGGAAGCAATCCGACCATTTACGTTTATTGTCATAACAGATATGTTTGTTGTACTTCAGTCATCTTATTTGCATTTTCTGTTTTTCTGTTCTTGTGTTGTTTTTCTAGTCTTACGTATTTACTGTATGATCTAATCTTTCATTTCCAGGAATTTGGAGGGTATATATTAGTTTTATAGGTTGTGGCTTTTACAACTTCAAATAGGATTCTTAAACTAGTATTTATCAACTTCAGCAGCTTATCAGTAACTGTTGATTTCCCTATGGAAGATTGAGAAATTAATTGCAATTAAACTACTTCTTTCGTCCCTCCTGTGCCCTCTTTCACTTTTATTGACTTGTTTGACCGTTTTTGCCCCAACTTATTAAAGTTGAATTAGGAATTATTTTTATGTTGCACAGCTTTCCTTTCCAGAATGTACGGTAAACAACATCTGGTCTGTAATCATAATTATCGCAGTGGAATGGATGCAGAGGCCAGTTCTGGTAGTTTCAATCTGTGATTTTCCCATTTGTGGGAACTTGATTTTGAAATCAAGCCTGGGTTGCATAAAGCAGCAGGCGAGGAATGATGGGGGAGGGGTGTAAAGCACAGCCGAGACAGATGCCATGGAGAGGACTCTGTCCAGCAGCAGAGGTGGGGCACAGTGTCTCTATGTCCCCTGCTCCTGGAGGCTCTGACTTGCTCAAGGTCACACACCTGGTTAGTTTGCCGACTTCGGGCTCCCATCCCAACCTCTTGGTGTCTAAGGCAGTGTTCTCTCTAGGCCATTGTTCCCTAAGCATTAGGAAAAGAGATGGATTAATGTGGCCTGAAACAAGACATTGAAAAAACACTGGACCCTATCAAAATCCCAGCTGGCTTCTTTTTTTTTTTTAAAGATTTATTTATTTATTTGAGAGAGAGAGAATGAGAGACAGAGAGCATGAGAGGGAGGAGGGTCAGAGGGAGAAGCAGACTCCCCGCCGAGCAGGGAGCCCGATGCGGGACTCGATCCCGGGACTCCAGGATCATGACCTGAGCCGAAAGCAGTCGCTTAACCAACTGAGCCACCCAGGCGCCCCCCCAGCTGGCTTCTTGGCAGAAATTGACAAGGTGATCCCTAAAGTTCATATGGAAATATAAGAGACCCAGAATAGTCAAAACAACATTGAAAAAGAACAGAGTTAGAGGACTCAACACTTTCTTATTTCTAAACTTACCACACAACTACAGTAATCAAGACTGTGTGGTGCTGGCAGAGGGGATAGATGTACAGATCAATGAAGCAGAACTGAGGACCCAGAAATAAATCCTCACATTGATTTTTGACAAGGGTGCCAAGACAATTCAATGGAGGAAAAAATAATCTCATCGACAAATGGTGCTGAGACAATTGGACATCCACATGCAAAAGAATGAATTTGGACTTCTGCCTCATACCCTCTAAAAGAATAACTCAAAATGGATTGTAGATGTAAAGATAAGAGCTAAACCTCTTGACAAATAGAGGAGTAGGTCTTCATTCTTTTGGGTTAGGCAAAACCTTAGAACAGTAAAAGCACAAACAACAAAAGAAAAGTAAGTTAGGAACGTCCTTTATAACTTCAAAGAACGCCATCAAGAAAATGAAAAGACAACTTACAAATTGAGGTGGAAATGTTTGCAAATCCAATAGGGACTTGTATCTAGAATATGTGAAGAACTCTTACTAGTCAATGAAAAAATGAAAATAACCCCATTGCAAAATGCGCAGTGGGTCTGAGTGGCCATTTCTCCACAGAAGAGAAACAAATGGCCAATAAGCGGATTCATCACATCTGCTGTCATCAGGGAAATTCAAATCAGAACCCCGGTGGGATGCCACTCCACGCACTCAAGGATGGCTAGAAGAAACAAGATCGGTGATAACAAGTGTTGGATGAGGAGGTGGAGAAGTCGAAATACTGCTGCTTCCTCGCTCCCCACTGGTGGGGATGTAAAATGGTGCAGCTGCTTCGGGAAACAGTGTGGCATGGGGTTACCCTAGGACCTAGCTGTTCCACTTCTAGGTATATCCTCATGAGAAACGAGAACCTTTGTCCACACACAAAACTTGCGCACAAATGTTCAAAGGAGCACGATTCACAAGAGCCAAAAAGTTGAAAGAACGCAAAGGTCTATCAACCAGCGAATGGATAAATAAAATGTGGCACATCTGTACAATGGAATATTAGTTGATAATAAGACGGGAATTTAAGTATCGACGTATTTTACAGCATGGGAATCTTGAAAACATGGTGTTAGGTGAATGAAGGCAGCCACAGAAGATCACATACTGTATGATTCTGTTTATAGGAAATGTCCAGAATAAGCAAATCCATAGAGACAGAAAACAGATCAGTGGTTTCCAGGGGCTGGCTTGTGCGTGTGTGGGGGAGATGCTGGGGGAATATGGGAGTGACTGCTAATGTATATGAGGTTTTTTTCGGGGGGGGTGATAAAAATGTTCTAAAATTGATTGTGGTGATGGTTGAATTATACACTGTATAAGTGGGTGAATTGTATGATATGTGAATTATAGCTCAGTAAAGCTGTTATGTATTAAAAAAGCACAAGTCTCATAGTGAGAAAGTTATTCCTCTCTCAATTCTATTTTAAACTTTCAGATTGAGTCAAAGGGAGTCTCAGTTTGATGCTAACAGGTCTCTAATGCCTCTTCAATTTTTTTGTAACAGAGAGAGATTGGGATTCAGGCTCAGAGTCTTAGCCTACAGGAATATCCAGCTAGAATTTAACAAAACTGGGTAAGGCAGGAGTTGTGATGGTGGTGAAGAGAATGTAGGAGTTTGGTGTCCCCTCCCCACTGGATCTCCTGTGGGCCAGTGTTGGGGGACAGGCCTATGTTCCCAAGCCTGCCCTGCCCCACTGGGAGATCTGATCTAGCAGTGTAACTTCCTTGAGCCTTAGGCCTTAAGAGTCCCCCCCCTGGAAATGGAGTGTCCCTCTTATAGAATTTTAGGGAGGGTTGAAATGGCATCATATTTGAAGACCTCTGTAGAACACCTGGTGTACAGTGGGGACTCAAGCCCAGGTCCCACCACGCCCCTTAGGAATGAAGGGCCGAGGCTTGCCACATTGAGGCACAGAGTGGGGATCCCATGCAAGGAGCGGGGCATATGGGGGTCTGCTCAGGGATGGAGAGTGAGCTACTGTGGCCCCCAGGGAGGCTGTGGCCTTTCTTTTGTAGGCAGAGGCAATGATCCAGGGAAGGAGAGGGTTTCCTGCTCTTAGTTGTTTGTTTGGGGTCTTTCTACTGGAGCTCTCCAGGTCCTATTGGAATTATGGAAAGATGAGGCCGGGTATTGAGCTTGGCATTGGGGGCACATGTCTGTTGGGACTTCCTGGTTTTGAGCACTGGAAACCAACCTTGGGTAGCTTTGGACAAAAGAGGGATTTTCTGGAGCAAAGTTATCTTGAGGGGCCTGAAACCAGGCCCAAGAAAGGGCAGGGCCTGCCGGGTGAACTTACCGAAGCTCTGTGGTATGCAGGCTCAGGGCTGTGGCACTCAGTGACCTGTCTGCAGTCACCTGGCTCGGGAAAACATAAGGCCTAGCTCCGGCGGCAGCCTCCCCTCCAAGCTGGGAGGACAAGCTCTAGCCTGCACACCGGGGGGAGGGAGGGGTGTGGAGGGCACATGGCAAGGGCCACATGGGGCCAACCAAATGAGGCAGAGAGCAGGGGAGGCAGGGACTCTGCCCCGAGGGCGTCCACAGACAGACTCCTCCAGAAGGGGATGTTCTGGAAGATGCAGAGCAATAGCGCATGGAGACGCGGGGGAGAGGACAGGAGTTTCCACAGGCTTGCTCTCACTTCCTGGCGGCCAGTGCCCCCACAGATGGCTGGTGCTCCTTGTCGAAAAGTGGAAAAATGAGGATGTAAAACATCCTCTGTGGGGCTGAACTGTGAAGGAGCCCCTGCTGGTTGGCTTGAATCCCATGGGGCTTTAGTTCTCACGCCTGTGATGTGTGGCAGTTGGGGTCCAGCGCCCCCCATAAAGCTTCCAGGGCCGCCCTTGTCTTCCCCAGGTGGCTGGGAGGGGAAGGACGCCCCGGAGGTGGCTGATCCCATTTTGGTAACGCACCTGCTAGACCATCATTACGAAAAGGGAGGAGAGAGGAAGGGACATGGTTCTGTCGGAGCTAAAAGAGCTCCAGGAATGGAAATCTTACCACATGCCAGCATTTTGGGGGACTCCTGTGGCAAGTGCACGTGTGTGTGTGTTTCCGAGCAGAGACGAGTTTTGGGTGACAGCAAGCTAATGCAGATGTGTGCTGCCTTGTCCCCCGTCAGAGTCTGGATCCTTCTGTGTTTGGACCAGCTTCTTTCTTTTTTTTCTATTCTCAGTCGTCACCGCTGCAACCTTGACGGGCCCCGACAGTCTTGGTACGGGAGGTTCCAAGAATGACAAGGTTGAGCGACAGCCTTGGTCCCCGTCGCGCGTACGTGGGATCCTAGTGCATGTTCCCCTGCGGCTCCCACTACAGGAGCCGGTGAAAACAGTGACCCGGGCGCCTTGTGGATGGGGACAGGAGGCACACTTGCTTTCCAGGGAGACCCTGGTTCCCAGAATGTCGGTGTTTTGAACACTTTAAAATTCAGAGTGACAGAGGATGTCTGTTAAGCCTTTAGATTCTCATAAATTGTTTTAACTCTTCGTTTTCCTTTCTAGTGACTACTTTGTCATAAACCAAACAGCAAAGGAACAGAGCCTAGAAGGAAGGAGTAGGGCAGGCATCTAATAATTCACCAAGTTCTGAGAACTAGTGAGCTGATCTGATGACAAAAGAGCCACCAGGTTCCAGGCCCCTGCAGCAGCACCTGCGGGCCGGGGATGGAGTCCTTCCTGTGAGCCTCCCTCCTGGCTGGGTTGGGAAGACAGTCACAGAGTTCAAGAGCAGAGAGGGTTTGGGGTAAGAGCCAGCATCGGGGTCCAGGGACACCAGGCTGGACAGACACAGGTGGGCTCCTGTGGAGTGCCCTTCAGACCAGCGTGCTTCAGGGAATTCTTTCATATTTATTAAATGGGGGAGAGGAAGCAGATTCTTATTAACAAAAATTACATGTAGAAACAGATAAACTTGCCACTGGCAGCAGGAAAAACTCCTCAAAACAGAGCCCACGTTGCGTATCTTGTTCTCTTTGTCAATTTTCTTTTGCAGATTTTGAGACCGATCATCCCTGGGATGCACACTAAGATGCTTGAAAATCAGGCAATGACACGAACCCCACTTTCTTTCTGGAGAGCCCCTCAGCAGGCTTATTCTGGTGGGTGGTCTGGAGGGGTGAGCCAATGCCAGTCTCAGGTGGTCATCCACGGGCCCTGGGCCGGCAGTGCTGGTCTCGAGGTGGGCAGCCTGTGCGGTCTCCCATGGTCAGCCTCTGGACTCAGTGTGGTCAGCCACTGGTCTTGGGGCAGGGGCCACCCATGGTCATCAGTGTGACATCCATGTGTGTGCATTCCCCCATACCTGAGAGAGAGGGGTTGATGCTGGCGAGCAGTGTCTGCCCTGTCCATTTGTGAGTACTGTCAGTTAGAGGTCTCTGGTTTCACGAGGAAATCTGAGTAACCTGGCATCATACTGCAGATTGATCTCAGTGAGCTCTAGTGCCCTTCAGATGGGCATTTGGGAGGGTCCCTGCCAGGCAGCTGGGCCAACTGGGGCCCTGGTTTCCTGACTCTGGCAAGGCCCAGGACAGCATCCAATAGATTCAGTGCCCTTGGGTCAGCCCACCTAGAGGCCAGCCAGGGAGGAGAGCCTGACCGCTGGCATGGAGGGAGACCTCTAACTGTCCTGGGATCTCTGAGGCCAGAGAGGGCTGCTCCTCACCAGATTGAGTTCTGGGTCATGGTTACATTGGGTCCCTCTGGAATAACCCCAGGGCTGTAGGCCTGTGACATAGATGGCCCCCCGCCTGGGGTGCAAGGGTCCCTCCAGATGATGGGGTTGCCCTGCTGTTTGCTGATGTCCCACTGTCCTGCCCTAATTGCCATAGCAGGCCTGGTCTGGCCCAGGGGCCCACTCAGGAGATGCTCCTTCCACCTGGGACCAGGGTCTGATTCCTAGACCCTGTGTGTCCCCGGCAGGCCTCCCCACCCCTCGGTCTGTTTTTTCATTTGGAGAGCAAGCAGGTGGATGACATCATGTGGCTTGCCCTTGTTCTGTGGCCCAGGCTGCATGTGCTCCTGCAGCAGCCATGTGAGGGGGAGGGATGACCAACTCCATTTATAGGCCCAGGAAGCCTTAGCACCTTGGCTGAGGTCACCTGGCCAGACAGAAACAGTGCTGGGAACCCAGAACGCCGCAGTCTGTTCCCACATGGACTCGAATGGGTTCTATTAATAAGATGGGTTTGAGACACCAGTCTGCCCCCAAACCACAAACATGGGAGATGTCAGCGGCACTAGAGAGGAAGTAACTGTTGCTGTTGTCCACCCTCACCCACATGGCGGTGGAAGGGGATTGGCCCAGGGTGTCCCAGCCCTTCCTGTCTGTGTCTCAGAGGACATGTGCCATTGTTTGGGGGTCATTTATTCACTCATCTGCAAGCACTTGCTCACTCCCCGCCTGGCCTGGCAGGACCCTGTGATCTAGGCATGAATCAGAGTGTGGGGGCCTGCAGAGTTCCCATGGGCCTGACCGCCCCTCTCCCCTCCCACAGACTGGTGACCTTGGCGCCCCCGTCTTGGCCCCCATAGCTCTGGCTCCTACCCTTCCTCTGTATTTTGGACCCCTTCCCTGGAAGTCCAAGATGCTGCAAACCCATGTTTTCATGGGGGCTGCCGCTCCTGCTTCTCTCATCCTGTGCCCCTCAGAGAATGGCCACCCCCTTCCTCCCACTGCCCGCTGGGACCCTTTTTAGTTTCCTGTAGCTGATGTAACACATTACTGAAAACAAGAGAAGCTTATTCTCTCACAGGTCTGGAGGCCAACGTCAAGGTGTTGGCAGGGCTGTGCTCTTTCTGGAGGCTCGTGAGGAGAACCTGAGGGAACTCTTGGCCAGTTTAGCTGGTGTGTCAGATGGGCAACAGGAACTGCCAACTTCTCCGATGTTTTGAGAGAATTTGAAAATCTGGTCGTTTATGAGAAATCCTCTGGTTCTTAAGTTGGAGCAACTAATTTAAGCTTTTAAAAGGCCCTGAGTGAGGTCACCAAGTTGGCAGAGTAGGGGACTCAGCCTCCATCCCCCAACAAAGATGAATAATTAGGCAGCTATCCATAAACAACATCTCTGAGAGAACTCTGGAGTCCACTTAAGAAACTTCAGTGACACAGTAGAACAAAAACCCTGAGAAAAACGGTGCAAGACGAGAAGGAAGGCAGCTCCATGTTGTTTACATCATTCCGTCCCCCAGGCCAGCACTGCTCAGTGCCAAGAGGGAACTCCACAGCATGAACGAGTTTCCCACACGGGGAAAGAGAGAGTGGGGTGAGCAAGCAGCTTCCCCAGCCTCTCTGGCAATGAACAGAGGACCCAGTCCATGTCACCCCATCCAGTGAAGCTGAGATATCTAGAGACAGCTAGGAACTAGAAGGGCAGGGGTTACCAGCGTGAGGGGTGACCATGGTTCCCAGTCGTCTGCTGCGCAGGGGACACGAGCAGCTTTTGCTGCTGAGAAAACCAGTGGCCAGCACAGCTGCTGTGGACCCCTGCAGATTTTCCCACTGAGTTTTCACCCCACAGGCTTTCACGTTCACAGAAGCTAGCTGCTTGAGTCCCTCCAGCTCCCTCCTCCCATCCCCTTAAGCATGGGATCTGCATCAGCAGCCTGCCCGGGCCGCTGTGGCTGCACGAGTGAAAACGCCAGCCTAGGCCCTCTGGATGACTCCCCACGGCCATGTACACACAGCGTAGCCCCCAGCTGGGCACATGCATGCCACTGACCTGACTCCGTGTCATCAACCTCCACTGCCACGTGTGCCCCCATGGTGTGACCCTGCAGCCATGGGAATGCACACTGGCAGCCAGGTCATTGGTAACTGCTAATGTGACTGTAGTTGGCTCTGGTTCTTGCTGTTGGTCCTGGCGCTTGTCACGTGTATGTCTGCAACCAGACCCTGCCACTACACAGGCACCTGCAGCTGGTCCCCACAGCTGAGTGTGTGCATACCAGCCAGCTCTGGCCACCACCACTGCCTGCCCTGATCTCTAGCCGCTGGACCTGGAGGTGCCACTGAAGACCCCAAGAGTGCTTGTAGCCATTGCAGACCCCTGCAGTGCTCACCAAAGACTATGCAGCTGTCAATGTCGTGGATCCTAGCAGCCTAAGCCAAGGAGACATCGTGTCCTTCCTACCCACCCTGCCTTCCCCTGGACCCAGAGCCACCACACACGCCTGCAGTTGGTGCCCTGCTTTTGCCCACTAGATCTGGGGTCACAGCATGACCCAGTGTGCTCCCACCTGCAGGTGAAGGTCAGTTCATAAAGTCTGAAAATGCACAGAAACCTGTGCAAGGCTACAGGGATTATGAAGAATCAGAAAAATGTGACACCATCAAAGGAACACAGTAGACTCCCAGTAACTGATCTCAAAGGAAGGGAGATACATGAATTGCCTAATAAAGAATTCAAAATAATTCTTCCAAAGTTGCTCCGAGAGCTCTAAGAGAGCGCAGATAAACAATTTAACAAAACCCAGGAAAACAATACAATAACAAAATGAAAAATTGAACAAAGAGATGAAAACTTAACAAGAACCAAACAGAAATATTGGAGCTTAAAAATACAGTGATGGAAGTGAAGAATTCAATAGAGAGCATCAACAGCAGACTGGACTGTGTAGAAGAGACACTCAGTGAGCTAGAAGGCAGGTCATTTGAAATTATCCAGTCAGAGGAACAAGAGAATGAAAAGGAACAAGGAAAGCCTGTGGGGCTTAGGAGACACCATTAAGAGAAACAATCTATGCATTATTGGGGTCCCAGAAGGAGAAGAGAGGAGAAAGGGGCAGAGTTCATTTAAAGAAATAATGGCTGAGAACTTCCCAAACCTGAAGAGAGATTTGGACATCCAAGCTCATGAAAATATCACCCCCAAATTTCAATCTAAAAGATCTCCGGGGAGCCTGGGTGGCTCAGTCGGTTAAGCGTCTGCCTTCAGCTCAGGTCATGATCCCAGGGAGCTGGGATCAAGTCCTGCATCAGGCTTCCTGCTCAGCAGGGGGTCTACTTCTCTGTCTCTTACTCTCCCTCTGCCCCTCCCCACTGCTCATTCTTTCTCTCTCTCAAGTAAATAAATAAAATCTTCAAAAAAAATTTAAAAGCTCTTCTCCAAGACACATTATAATAAAACTGTCTAAAATCAAAGACAAAGAGATCCTTATAAAAGCAGCAAGAGAAAAAATTTCTCTCCTACAAGAGAATCCCCATAAAGCTCTCAGTGGATTTCTCAGCAGACATTTTGCTGGCCAAGAGAAACCGGGAGGATATATTCAGAGTGCTGAAAGAAAAAAAATAAACCCAAACAAACAACTACCAACAGAGAATACTTTATCTTGCAAAGTTGTCCTTCAGAAATGAAGGCACGATAAAGACTTTACCAGCCAAACAAAAGCTGAGGAGAGCTCATCACACTAGACCCACAAGAAATGATAAGAGTTCTTCAGGCTGAAAGAAGAGGGTGCTAGTTAGTAACATAAGAACACGTGAAGGGGCGCCTGGGTGGTTCAGTCAGTTAAGCATCTGTCTTCGGCTCAGGTCATGATCCCAGGGTCCTGGGATTGAGCCCCGCATCAGGCTCCCTGCTCAGTGGGGAGTCTGCTTCTGCCTCCCTCTGTGTGCGTGCTCTTGCTCTCTTGCTCTCTCGTTCTTTCGCTCTCTCTCAAAAGACTGAAATCATACCAAGTAACTTTTCTGATTACAGTGGTATGAAACTAGAAATCAACAACAGGAGGAAAACTGGAAAATTCACAAATACGTGGAAATTAAACAACATATTCTTGAACAACCAGTGGGTCAGAGAAGAAATCGAAAGGGAAATTGGGAAAATACCTTGAAACAAAAATGGAAACACAGCATACCAGAACTTCTGTGATACTGCAAAAGCAGTTCTAAGAAGGAAGTGTATAGTGATAAATACCTACAATAAAAAAGAAAGATTTCAAATAAACAACCTAACTTTATACCTCAAGGAACTTGGAAAAGAAGAACAAACTAAGCCCAGAGTTAGCTGAAGGAAGGAGAAAACAAAGATCATGGCAGAAATGAATGAAATAGAGAACAGAAAAACAATAAAAAGAATCAACAAAGCCAAGTAAACTTAAGATGTAAATAAAATTTAAAAAAACATTACAACTGACATCACAGAAATATAAAGGATCATAAGAGAATAGTATACAACAGATTGGACAACCTGGAATAAATGATAAATTTCTAGAAACATACAACCCACCAAGACTGAATCAGGAAGAAATAGAAAGTCTAAACAGATCAATAATGAGTAAGGAGATTGAGCTAGTAATCAAAAATATTTCCAAACAAAGAAAAGCCCTGGCGTAGATGATTTCACAGGTGAATTCTACCAAACATTTCAAGAAGAAATTAATGCCAATCTTTCTCAAACTCTTCCAAAAAATCCAAGAGGAAGGAATACTCCCAAACTCATTTTATGAGGCCAGCATTGGAAACTACAGGCCAAGATCCCAGGTGAATGTAGATGCAAAAATTCCCAACAAGCTACTAGCAAACCAAATTCAACAGCACATTGAAAGGATCATGCATATGATCAAGTAGGATTCATCCCTGGGATGCAGGGTTGTTGCAACATATGCAAATCAATAAATGTGATACATCACCTTAACAGAATGAAAAATAAAATTCAGAGGATCATTTCAATAGATGCAGAAGAAACATTTGGCAAAATTCAACCTCCTTTCGTGATAAAACTCTCAACAAATTGGTTATAGAAGGAACATAGCTCAACATAATAAAGGTTGTATGTGACAAGCCTGCAGCTGTCATCATGCTGAATAGTGAAGGGTTAAAAGCTTTCCTGCTAAGATCACGAGCAAGACAAGGGTGCTCACTCTCACTAGTTGTATTCAACTTAGTATTGGAATTTCTTCTTCTTTTTTTAAAGTTTATTTATTTATTTTTTTTAGTAATCCCTACACCCAATGTGGGGTTTGAACTTAAATAAGACCCCAAGATCGAGAGGCGCACGCTCTTCTGACTGAGCCAGCCGGGTGTCCCAGTCCTGGAACTTCTAACCAGAACAGTCAGGCAAGATAAAGAAAAGGCCCCAAATAGGAAAGGAAGAAATAAAATTGTTCATGTTTTCTGGTTACGTGATCTTATGTATATAGAAAATCCTAAAGACTTACCAAAAACTGTTAGAATTAATAACCAAATTTATTAAAGTTTCCAGATACAAGAATCAACATACAAAAATCAATTAAATTTCTATACACTAACAATGAACTATCTGAAAAAGAAAGAAAACAGTTTCATTTATAATAGCATCTAAAATGTTAAAAGTATTAGGAATAAATTTACCCAAGGAAGTGAAAGATCTATACACCAAAAAAAAAAAAAAAAAGAAAGAAAGAAATTAAAGAAGACACAAATAAATGGAAAGATATACTGTGTTCATGGATCAGAAGAGTTAATAATGTTAAAATGTCTGAACTACTCAGAGCCATCTATAGATTCAGTGAAATGTTATTAAAATTCCAAATTCCAATTCAAAACCAACCCTAAAATTTGCATGGAACCACCAAAGACCCCAAATAGTCAAAGCCATCTTAAGAAAGAACAAAGGTGGAGACATCATTCTTTTTGATTTCGAACTAGATCTCAAAGCTACAGTAACCAAAATAGTATGGTATTGACACATAGACCAATAGAACATGATTGAGAGCGTAGAAATAATCCCACACATACACAGTCAGTTTATATTTCACTGGGAAGCCAAGAATACTCAATGGGGAAAGAATCTTTCAATAAATGTTGTTGGGCAAACTGGATGGTCACATGCCAAAGAATGAAACAAGACCCCAGTCCTATACCACTCACAAAAGTTAACCCTAAGTGGATTAAAGACTTCAGTGTAAGACCCAAAACCTTAAAAATAGAAGAAAATATAGGGAAAAAGCTCCTTGGCATTGGTCTCGGCAATGGTTTTTTGAATATGACATTGATAGCATAAGCAACCAAAGCAAAAATCAGTAAGTGGGACTACATCCAACTAAAAAGCTTGTGCACCGCAAAGGAAACCATCAACAAAATGAAAAGGCAACCTATGGAATGGGAGAACATATTGCAAACCATATATCAGTTAGGCTAATATCCAAAATGCACAAGGAAGTTCTACAACTCAAAGCGGAAGAAAAATAATCTGATTAAAATGGGCCAAGAGCCTGAATTAGACATTTTTTCAAAGAAGACGTACAGAGGATCAATAAATACATAAAAGGTGCTCAACATCAGGGAAATGCAAATCAAAACCAACCATATCATCTCACATCTGTTAGAATGATTATGAAAAATGCAATATAACAAGTGTTGGCAAGGATGTAGAGATCAGGAACCCTCGCGCACTGTTGGTGGGAATGTGGATTGGTTCTTCAGTATGTCACATATGTCACTAAGGAGGTTCTTCAAAAAATTAAAAATAGCACTACCCTATGATCCAGCTGTCCCATTTCTGTGTATATATCCAAAGGAAATGCAAACTGAATATTGAAGAGATATCTGCACTCCTGTACTCATTACAGCGTTATTCACAGTAGGCATGAAAGCAACCTAAATGTCCATCTGTAGATGACAAATTGATAAATGTGGTTCATATATACAATGGAATATTACTCAGCCTTTATAAAGAAGGAAGGAGATCCTGCCATTTGGGACAGCATGGATGAAACTGGAGGATATTATACTAAGTGAGGTAAGCTAGCCACAAGAAGACAAATGTAGAATCTAAAATACTCAAACTCAGGGCGCCTGTGTGGCTCAGTCCGTTAAGCCTTTGACTCTTGATTTCAGCTCAGGTCATGATCTCAGGGTCATGGGATTGAACCCCTTGTAGGGCTCCCCGCTCAGTGGGGAGTCTGCTTGGATTCTCTCTCTCCCTCTGCCCCTCCCCCTCCATGTGCTCTCTCTCTTTCTCTCTCTCAAATAAATAAATAAATCTTTTAAAAGATACTCAAACTCATAGCAGGTGGAGAATAGCATGGTGGTTGCCAGGGGCTGGGAGGAGGGGAGAATGGGAGGTAATGGTCAAAGGGTACAAAATTTCAGTTCTGCAAGGTAAGTTTTGGAGATCTGTTGCACAGCACAGTGCCTATAGCTAACAGTATTCTATCATATACTTAAACTTTGCTAAGAGGGTCGATATTATCCGAAGTGTTCTGACCAGGAAAAAATGATGATAAAGGGGCTAAGAGGATACTTTGAAAGGTGGATATGTTTATGCCCTTGACAGTGGTGGTGATTTCATGAGTGCGTACTCATTCCCAAACTCATCGAGTTGCATACATTAACTACGCACATCTTTTTACATGCCAATCATATCTCAATAAAATGGTTAAAAACCCCCGAAAAACCCCGAGTGGGTCATAAATGTGTGATTTCAAGGAAATACATCTGCAGGTCGACACAGTGAGGGCCCCCAGTGTGAGACCATCGGTTTATGGATAATAGATGGAAAATCAAAAGCATGGGAGCTAGATACGGCAGTGATGGCTGGAGGGCCAAAGGGAGGGTAGGGGCCGTGCACCTGCAGCTGGGGGATCTGAACCAGGTGCTGAAGAGAGAATGGGAGTTTACCAGAGGGCCAGGGTGAGGAGGGCCAGCCGTGAGGGCTGTATTGGCAGGAGGGGGACTGTCCCAGCCACTGGGGTGAGGTGTGTGAGCCAGGGGCGGGGAGGGCAGTGGCAGGCTGAGGGCCTTGGCTGCCAGAGTACATACAGAGCAGCCTGAATCCCGGTGGGGACCGGGGTCCAGTGAGGGCTCTCCAGCAGGGGAAGACTGTGGACCGTCTTGGGGGAGGCAGCAGGTCAGTTGCTGCAGAGTCCGGGCCGGTGACCGATGATGGAGGAGGGGATAGATGCTGGGGGCACGGGGACTGAGGTCAGCTGCATGGGTACGTGCTCCATCTGGGGAGTCCACCGCTCAGCAGCATGCACTGTGGTCAGCCTGTGTTTTGCAAGGGAAACTGGAATTCCAGTTTTGAAACATGAAATCTCATCACTTTGAGCGTTGGGTTCAGAACTTTCAAAATACCTTGTGGGTTGACCTTAACATGTCTGTGGCAGATTCAGTCCCCAGTTGGCAGTTTGGGCATCTATTTATCTTGGATTTTGGGCTTCTGGGGGTGGGGTTGGGGATGACCCAGATAGACCTTCTTCCCCTGATGGGGCTCACCACCATCCAGGGCTCTGGCCTCAGTGACTAGAAGTGGAGGCTCTGGGCAGATGGGACCTCTGGGGTCACCTGTGTGCACCCTCCCTGGCCCGGGGTTCAAGCCTGGCACCTAGCCGGGGTGCTGGGCAGGGTCCTTCTGGTCCTGTCCGTCTGGTGGGAGGTGCCCCTGGGACCCTCCTCGCTGTTGCCCATCCTTGGTCTTCTGTGCTCTGGGAATTTGAACCGTTTCGTTTTTGCCCTGCAGGCTGGCCTGATCCGTATGGAGGAGGAGGAGTTCTTCATCGAGCCCCTGGAGAAGGGGCAGGCGGCCAAGGAGGCTGAGCAGGGCCGTGTGCACGTGGTGTATCGCCGGCCACCCACCCCGAGGCCCCCTCCTCTGGGGGGGCCACAGGTCCTAGACACAGGTAAGGCTGCTTGGTGAGCCCCAGTTGTCCCCCTGGGGGACCCAGGCATCCCTTCTGCAGGCCTGGCGCCAGGCCGAACCTGAGCCCTGCTCTCACTGACCACGTGGCACGGTGTGGTGCTGTGGTGCCAGGGTGGGGTCCTCTGCTCTTGCTGCACGTGGGCCACAAGCTGACAGGTCTGGTACCTCCGTAGCCGGCAGTGGAGGCTGCCCAGGGCCCCCGTTCTGCTGCTTGAGGGCCAGCTGGTGTCGGGGAGCAGGAGACGCACAGAGCAGGCCTGCAGCTGGGCCTGAGTCCCATGCCCATGTCTGCAAGCCCGTGCCTCTAAAGAAGGTGTCTGCTGGCCCCAGACAGCCTCCCTCATCCTCTGTGCAGACCATCTTCCCTGCAATTACGCCTGACCGCCCCTCACTGGCTGCTCACAGAGAAAGGCTCTGAGCTCTCCTCTGGCCCTGTTCAGACCCTGCTTCCTCTGGGAGACGTGTCCGTGTCAAAGGGAGGAAGGGGAGGGAAGTGCGTGACAAAGACCCCAGAGGTGCCCCCACGGCCTCCAGAGAGAGGCCTGTACACAGACTCTCATGGTTTTTGTTTTTTTTTTTCTTTTGTGACTTAGAACCAAAGCACACTCTGGGCCCAGGAGCGTGGAAAAAACTTCTGGGTGGGCCTGGTGACAAGCAGCCACTCAGACCTCAAGCCCAAACCTCCCCAGCATTCTTGGGATCTTGGGTTCCAGGCTGCAGCGAGGCCAGGTTGGGGTCGGACCATGGTCCTAGCAGGCCTCACGGTCCTCAGGGCCCCAGGGACCAGATGAGGCTGCCTTGCCTGTGCCTGGTTGTTAAGGGCTGGGCTCAGTCCTCAGCCTCTGGTCCCGGCCCCCTGGCTGCAGATGGCCAGGGCAGGTGGCAGCAACGGGGCCTGGACGCCTGGGTCTTGGGTCAGGCTCATCTGCATGTTGACCGAGAACTCCTGAGCCTCCCCACCCCCCCACCCCAGGCCAGCACAGCCGTACTGTGATTTGCCAGGACACTCCCATCACCCCAGACAGCCCTGGCTCATTTATTTTAGGTCTCTCGGTCTGACTTGCCAGCTTGACAGATAAATTGGGTGCAGGCCGGCAGGGCTCTATTCTAATTTCAAGCAGTGGCGTCAGATACCTTTGCACAGAAATTGTTCCGTCAGGAAGCCCCGCGCTCTCTGGAGCCGATCAATACTTTGGGTGGACCTTTTTCCCAGGTGATGAATCGCCCGTCTGCCAGGCCTTCCCCAGCCTCAGCCTTCTTGCCTCTGTCCTACCCTTGGGCTTCTCCGCGGGGGGAGGAATGGAGAGTCACCGGGTAGGGTGAGGGTAGGGATGAAAGTGGGGCAGCGGAAGTGCCCCAGATCAGGGGTCAGGCCCACGCTGGCCGGCTGCCCTCGGGCATGTTTGGGCCTCTGGCTTCTGCCTTTTCTGTCCAGTGGGATTAGAAATGCCTATGTCTCAGATAGCTGAGGGCTTGCCACCTTGGGCCTTGGGCTTGGTGCTTCTGGGTCCTGTTTAGGCCAGGTGAGGTGGCGTCTGCCAAGAGGGGCTGCCAGGTGCCTGGGGCTGTCTCTGATCCCAGATTCCATGTGGTGCCTGTCTCCTGAACATGGCAGCCCTCCCCCGTGGTTGTGCAGGCCTTGACTTATTTTCTGGGCTTTTGTTGGTTTTTAGGGACCTTCTATTAAATCCGTCCTCCCCTCCCCCAGCCATCCACCTAGTGCTAGTGAGAGTTTGGAACTCAGAATGCAGGAAAGGAGTTTCAGACTCAGGATAAACTTAGAAACCAGTGGCCATAGAAGATGCTGGGGAGGGGCACCTGGGTGGCTCCGTCGGTTAAGTGTCTGACTCTTGATCTCTGCTCAGGTCTTGATCTCAGGGTCATGAGTTCAAGCCCTGTGTTGGGCTCCATGCTGGGTGTGGAGCCCAGTTTGAAAAAAAAAAAAAAAAAAGTAGATGCAGCACAGGGTGGAGATTGAGGTTGTGCTGGAAGGTGGTGGGGTGCGTTGAAGGCATTCCAGGCTGGTCTCTGGGCCTCAGGCCTGGGCCATGGGTGTGTAGGCTCCAGGCTGTGGGCTGTGTGTGGTAGGGCCAGGCCACAGGCCCAGGGTCTGGGGCCAAGTCCCCTTTCCATGATGTCTGTGCCCAGTGTCAGCATGACCCTGTGTAGGGGACTTGATCGCCCAAGAGTACATTTCTCCCTGGATGTCCCTCCCCACCCAGCCCTGGGCTGAGGCCCACTCGCTGGCTGGAGGGGGTCCAAACGCATGGTATGCTGGGGCTGGGCTGAGGGTCCAGTGACCTCAGATGGTCCAGCTTTCCGTTAGCCTGGGCCTTGTCAGGGCCCAGAGTGCAGCCAGGAGATATGTAAAAACAGTGTCCTTGGCTGGGCGCAGAGCCCTAGGATGTGTGTGTGTGTGTGTGCGTGTGTGTGTGTGTGTGTGTGTGCGCAAGCCAAGGAGTCCTTTTATTCTAGTGAATTCTGATGGGGACCCTGATAGGTCACTATGGGTATGGCTGAAGTGAGCAGGAGGCACGGACTTGAGGCCTCCTCCTCTCCCACCCCCAAGGCGACTCCTGGAAGCAGGTTTGAAACCCCCATGATGGGCAGTGGGTAGGATGGGACCTCTGGGGAAGGGAAAACACCTGTCTGGGCCTTCCGGTCTGGGAGCTGGGTGTCTCGCTGGGTGCGGGGTTGGGGGTGCCTGGTGGGGTGGGTGGGTGTGTCCCACACGGCTCCCCTGCGGTCCCAAGGCACACTGTCTGTTGTCCCTGAGCAACCAACAGCCCTCCTGGAGTGATCTTGGGGGTCCACCCAGCCTCAGAGGATTGTCATCACTAATAGTCTCCGTCATCGGAGGTCAGTTGCTGGGTTGCAGACTGCCCCGGGGAAATGGATGGGAAATGAAGGTGTTCACGTGTCTTCACAGACTCAGGCCCGGGTCTGGTGTGTGCACAGAGCAGCGTAGCATATAGCAGTGTTGCCCTTGGGCCCCAGAGGAAGGTCTCAGGGTGGGCGAAGGGTTGAGGGAGAGGAGGGGGCACCTTTCCTCTCCTCGGCTCTGCTGGGCCCAGGAGCCTGGCAGGGGCAGGAGTGCAGAGCTGAGCAGGCCAGGAGGCCAGGGTGGTCTTTCGGGGACCCACGGTGGTTGAGGGATTTCCAGGCCTCCTCCATGCCAGGCCTCTCTCAGGTACACCTGGTCCCATTGTCTGTCCCCACTCTGAGCCAGCCCTGTGTCCAGGGCGATGTGGTGCCAGGGGACTGTGTAACGTCAGCCTCCCTGGTGTGTGTGTGTGTGTGCATGTGTGTGTTTGCACTTGCACACACACATGGACAGGGTCCACTTGGACTGCTGGGCCTGTGCCTGAGCCCTGCCCTGGCTGCCATCTGTCAACCCTGTCTGGGGCTGTTGAGGGGGAGCCAGGGCCGGCCAGTGTGGGTAGAGGAGCCCCAGTCTGGGCCGAAAGCCCTGCCTTGTGCTGGTGCTGCGGACCTGGCATGTCGCTTCCTCCTACCCTGGCTACCGCAGTGTCTTACCCTCAGCCGGGTCACCGCAGCTGCAGTGTGTTACTCTGTCACAGTTCTGGAAGGCAGAAGAAGTCTGAAAAGAGTATCACCGGGCTGAAGTCAAGTGTGGGCAGGGCGGTGCTCCTTCTGGAGGCTGCAGGGGAATCTCTCCTGGCCTCTCCCAGCTTCTGGTGGCTGCTGAGATCCCTTGGCTTGTGGCCACATCACTCCAGTCTCTGCCTCTTGGTCACACTGCATCTTCCTCGTGTGTGAATCTCCCTCGGCCTCTCTCTTACAAGAATGCATGTGATTGCATTTAGGGCCCATCCAGGTAATCCAGAATGATCTCCCTCATCTCAAGATCTGTGATCTAATCACATCTGCAAAGTCCTTTTTTGGTCCCATAAGGTAACAGTCCCAGGTCCCAGGAAGGACCTGGTATCTTTGGGGGCCACCACTCAGCTTAGCTAGGAAGTGACCCAGCCGTCCTGGGTGTGGCTGGCTGTACAGTGAATGGGATGTCCGTCTGTGGAGGAGCAGGTACCCCTCGCTCCTTCTCTGGGGCAGGACTCAGGTGCAGCCCAGGCCGGACGCCTCCCTCTGCCTCTGCTGGGCCCTCGTCCAGTCTCGGCCGGACTGTGGGGCCTGGGGAGGCTGGGCCGTGGTGTGGCCGGGCTGGCCCCAAGACCGCATGCACAAAGCTGGCCTGGCTGCAGACACGAAGGGCCTGGCTGTGTGCAGGAGGCTGAAGGTCCCCACAGTGAGCAGCTCATGTGGTCTCCCTGCTAGACACATGGTGCCAGTAACAGGGAGTCCCGCCATCCCCAGACAAGAGCCACAAACTCCGAGGCTGGCAGGACGCAGCTGGAGATGCCAGTGAGGATGGTGGCGGAGGCTAAGTGCTTGACCTGACTTTCCCTTTCTTCCTTTTGACATAAACGATGGGCATGGAGAATGTGTCTCTGCTAAAAGGAAAACAGTAGCGGGAGTGTGGTGGGCACATGGCATCCAGCCCCGGCCTCACTGTGGGCACAGGGCCGACCAGAGGCCTCGTCCCCAGGGCAGCCCCTCCTTGGCTCCCCTGACCGTGACCTGGTGGGAGTGTGGGCCTGGGCCAGCGATCCTCACTGTCAAGAGCATCCAGACATCAGAATTTTTATGGGAACCCTCTTCATTTTAAAATGTTGCTTCACATTTCTAACAAGCACCATGTGAGCTAAAATCAAGGTGCCAGCAAGGTGGGTTCCCTCTAGAGGCTCAGTGGGAGGCAGGAGCTCTTCCCGGCCTCCCCCAGCTTCTGGTGGTCACTGGCATCCCTTGGCTGGTGGCCGCATCACTCTGGTCTCTGCTCCCGTGGTCACAGTTTGCTCTTCTGTAGTCCAGTCTCTCTGTGTCCCTCTTACAAGGACACTTGTGATTACGTTTGGCCCACTGGGTTAATCCGGGAGACTCTACCCATTTCCAGGTCTTTAATGTGATTAAGTTAAGGATAAGTTGAGTGCCTTGAGCCATAAAGGGAACACTCACAGGGTCTGGGGATGAGGCTGTGGACTTCCTGGGGGCTGTGATTCAGCCTATATGGTACTAAGTGTTGAAGCCTGGCGTTCTGTAGGAGGGGGGAGGGGGGCCCTTAGCTGGCTTTGCACCCTGAGCCCCAGACCTGGGTGGTGTCTGGGGGCTTCCCTCTGTGTCCCTGAGCCACTCCCTGAGCCCTGTGGCTGGACGTGGCCCTCTCAGGTGGTGGGTGACCTGGGGGCTCTCATACGGGATTTGGCTTCATGCCCCGCCCGCCAGCTCAGAGGTGCAGCCGAAAGCCTGGGTGCCTCGGTGTTCCATTCCTCCTCCCCATTCCACCTCTGGGCTGTGCCTGCAGCTCAGGGACCAGAGGAAACCCAAGGACAAGCGCTTGGTTGTGAAACCCAAGGCAGCTGGCCCGGCCCTGGGCTCTGGGAAGCGCGTTTCGGAGCTGAGCGCACCCTTGGCAGAGGCCTCAGCACTCCCACCGCTCTGTGGCCGGCCCCCTGGACAGCCGGAGGAGATGCTGGTGTGGTGACGTGGCCTCATGCCGGAGGGGGGGGGCAGGGCTGGCGCTGGGACAGCAGAAACCGCGCATTCTCCGAGGCCAGGAGCTGTCTGGGGTCAGGCCTGGGGGAATGCCCCAGAGCTGTCGGCGAGCAGGGGCACTCTCTGCATGGGGTCGGCAGACGGGGGCCCCGTCCGGTGGGTTATGAGGGCCAGGCGTGCCCCCCCTGCCCCGAGGATGCAGCCAGGCATACCCCCCCTCCCCGTGGAGGACAGCCCATGTGCTCAGCTGCTCTGCTCAGACATAAATTTCGCTGTCTCTGTGTCTCCGGCCTGCCCTCAGGGCTGGAGCCAAGTGAATGTGGTCCAGGAGAGACCTGATCTTTGCTGGGGCACCCTGAACAGATGACGAGTGCCACCTGGGGACGGTGGCCTGGCTCTGGCCTGGGTGTGGCCCTCACTCAGATGCAAGGGACGGTTCTCAGTGGAGTCAGGCGGCTTGGTGTGGAGGTCGAGTGTACCTGCCTGGGCAGCCTGCCCCACCCTGTGGTGCCTCAGTTTACTCATCTGTAAGATGGGTGCAATGGCATGGGGAGAAGGGGCAGTGGGAGTGGGACAAACCAGTCCTCATCTCCCCAGCGTGGCATCTACTCCATGCTTGCTCTTACCCATTTACCCATCCTTGCGACTCGGGCCGTTTGTCCCAGGCTCTGAGGTCCTCTGCCCCCGTTGCCCCTGCCCCGTGGCTCTCTCTCCCACAGCCACAGTCATCTGATGCTCCTTCTTTCCTTCCCTTATGTTTGTGTTGCCAGTGTCCCCCCGAAGAGCTTTTCATTGGCATGCGGCTACCATGCCTGCTTCCCAGATCACACGCGGCTGCTCCAGCTGCGTCTGGCGTTTAATTAGCAAGAGCAGTGCGTCTGGTTGTCGCCTGGGCCACGGACTCCGCGTGGCCTGCTCTTGGCAGGTCCTCAGCACAGCAGACTGGGATGTTTCTGGAAGAGACGTGATGTCTCCAGGGGCAGCTTAGCATGTCTGTGGCCTTTGTGCCTCAGATGGACCAGCCGGCCTGTCGGGTGGGAGGAGCTGGGCCCGAGTATCCCCGAGGACCCCGATGAGCCTCTGTCTACGCCTCAGGTGCCCCCGGGACGATTGTGAAGGAGACATTCGTGCGCGCTGTGTCCACACAACGAGGGGCCGGGGGACAAGGTCCCAGGACACAGGCGTCTTGAGGATGCAGAGGGGCCCCATGGCCAGCGAGAAGGGCTGGCTCCCAGCATCCGGGGGATGGGGCTGCAGAGATAGCTCCAGGGATGTCCGAAGGGGACAGGAGGCCCTGCCCCAGAAGCAGACACTGGGTCTGGGCCTGGGGTCTGAACTCTGCCGCTTTGTACCAGCTAGAGACTTCTGATCACAAGCCCCGTGTCCTCTCAGAAGTCTCCACAGGGTGGCAGACACTTCAGCCAGCTCCATGCCTGAAGTGTTTTCTAGAAAAATGTCTAATTTTCCTTGACCCATTTCTCTTTGAAATTAATACCAAGCAGCGCTGTGCACTTGGCCCTGAAGGAACCCGGAGCTGGGAAAAGGTCACACAATTAGGGGGAAATGTTGGTGTCTGGCTCTCTCCCCCTCCCACGCTCAGGCCCCCCCCCTCCCTTGCACGTGCACACATGCTCACCCGTGTTTGGAACATGGGCCGGCTTCTGGGGCCGGAGTCGGGATGTCTCTCCCAGAGCTTCTGATTTGGCCCCATCGGTCTGGGCTCAGTGCTGGGGTGTGGGCTTCATCCGGAGCTGTGTGGCTAGACCACCTCCTGGGGGTGTCCAGGCAGGGTGAGGTGCACGTCTGGGACAAGGCCAGGGCTCAGGCAAGAGGTTGCACAGGATTCGAAGGAGTCCGGGGCTCGGACCGGGTGGAGGAGACGGCCTTGGAGCGGGGCCTGCACAGGGAGGTGGATGGCAGTGGCTTGGGCTGGGGACGGACCAGGCGCCCAGGGATGCTCCCCAGTCATAGGGGGAGCAACAGGAATGACAGCTGTACTCCTGAGATGGGACAGAGGCTTAGAGGGGTGCCTTTGTTCTCTCATTCACTCATTCATTCACACTCTGACTGTGCACCCACCTTGTGTCTGGGGCTGGGTTGGGTGCTGGGGATACATCAGGGCATGAGCCAGGTGAAGTCCCTGTTCTTCCAGAGCTCGCCAGCCGGCGGGGGACACACGGTGAGCAGAGGGGTAAATCTGTGCACAAGGTAAAATCCGGGGAAAGGGTAACATGAGAGAGGGCAGGTAAGGGAGGGAGCTACTCCAGGGGGGAGGTGAGGCCGAACTGGCTGCCCCAGGAGGACTGCTCCAGGTAGAGGGGACAGCAGGTGCACAAGCTCTTGACGCGGGGCCCAGGGAGGTAGGGAGGGCCGGTCAGTGGAGCTGTGGTGCGAGGTGGGCACTGTTCTTCCAGCAGTGGGAAGCCTTTGAAGGGCTCTCAGTGGAGAGAGTGGGAGCAGGGAGGCCTGTGTGGTGCCCTGGGTGTGCCCTGTGGCCGATGACAGACGGCGGGCAGATGCGTTCAGGATGCGCCTTGGAGGTAGAGCTCACAGGACGTGGGTGTGAGGGAAGGGATCAGGACGGCTCCTAGCTCTTGAAAGGATGGCTCCAGGAGGGTGGGGGATGGTGGGGACACAACTGAGGTGGGGATCCTGGGGGAGGAGAGGCCAGTCCCGTGGCTGGGCCAAGTGCAGAAGCCAGAATTGGGGCCCATTCTTCTGACTTCTGAGCCCTGCCCCTTGCCCTGTTCCTGGCTGCCCCGGTTCAGAGCAAGGCGGTTTCCCAAAACAGATGGTGCTGGCCATAGGCCAAGCCCATTTGGCTTCCAGACTCTTGGGGTGGGGGCAGGGACCCCAGACACAGCCACACAGGTGGGCAGGCTCCCAGTTGCCTTTGAAGCTCCTCTCGCTCTTGTGGGACAGGATTGCCGGGCACAGCGTGCGGCCCGGGGTCCCCGTGGATGTCCATGTGTCCTTGCCCCTCTGACAGGCCAGGCTTTTCTTTCCCACCCTGCCACTGTGGGGAGGGGCCCTGGACCTGTTGGGGTGGGTGGGAGCTTGGGAGAGTGGGCAGGGCAGGCTGTGCGCCCAGTGGCGTTTCAAGGCAGCGGTGACGTGCGAGCCCTTAGTGCAACCTCTCCTGATATTTGGGTTTAGGGACCTCCTGGGAGGTGGGGGCCTCAGATTCCTCTCCTGTTGCTGACCCTGCAGGCCACAGCCCGAGCCAGCCGGGATGCCCAGAGCCCAGGCTCTTAGCATCTGTCAGGAGGTACTTACCGAGTGGCTGAAATAATCACGGAATCCAAGCACACGACAATCTCACGGCTGTCGGGGCAGAGCCAGGCTGGTTCCCCGCGCAGCCCCCCAGTGTCTCCAGTTCCTCACCAGCACAGGGGGCTTTGCTCACTGATATTTTGCTGATCCAGCAGGGAAGCCTTACTTTTTGCCTTACTTTGTGCTTCTCTGATCCCCAGCGAGGATAAATGATCTCCCTGCGCTTGATTGCTTGGTACGTCTCCTCTTCCTGTTTAAGTCCTTGGCCCGTTCATCTCCTGGGGTTTTACATATCGAGATAAGCCCTTTATCTGCTTATCGACTTTCTGTCACGTTGGATACCAGCCTTTTCCCCAGGCTCCGGTTCCCCTTTTCTATTCAGTGTTACTTGTTTCCGTTGCGCAAAAGCCAGTCTTGCCAGAGCCCAGTGTGGGACTGATTCTTCTCCTGTCCCTGGAGCTGCGCGGGTGGCTCAGGGACACGCATTTCTCGAGGGCCTACGGGAGGACGGGCTCACCTGTTCAGGTGTTCCCCAGAGCGCTGCAGGCACATCATCTCAGGGATCCGTGTAACTACCCCGTGGTACCCATTTTACAGATGAGGAACTAAGGCACTGGCGGCCACACCGCTGGTGAGTTGTAGAGCCCCGTGTGTGGCAGGAGGGACCCAGGGCTGGGACACAGCGCTGCCTGGCTCCCTGTGCAGCATCTCCTCTCCACCCCCCAGAGCTTCCCACCTGCAGGCTGGCCGTTCTGGGGACGCAGGGGGTCTTCTGAGCATATGCAGCAACGGAGGCCACGGCGAGGGCGTGCAGAAGGATCTTGGGTCACTCTGCACACTAGCTGTGGGGAGAATCTTTGGCTTGCTGCAGAATTCCCATCATCCGGAGGGGTGCCTGGCCCACGGTCAGTGCTTACATATCCATGTAAAGAAGGAAGGAGCCTGGCCGCACGGTCCTCCTTCCTGGGAAAGCAGTTGCGCCTGGTTGGTGTCTGAGGGCTCGCCACGCAGCTTCCACTCCTGGCGGCGGGTTCTTGGTGTTGTGCTGGCGGCGCTGGGGTGTTGCTGGGGCCAAAGGCCCCCTGGGGTCCCTGCTGCTGCCCTGGGGAGGCGTGCTGGGGCCAGCAGGGCCCTCGGGCTTCGCTGTCCTCAGCATGCTCGGGCTGCCGTTCCCTGCGCCGTCGTTTTTGCACATCAAGTGCCCTGTGGAAACCATGTCCCTCGTTCACTCACTCACTCATTCAATTCGTTCACCAGATCTCTACAGACGCCCGCACAGGGCCCGGCACTGGGCCAGGCTCAGCGACGCTGGGAACCAGACAGACCTAGCCCCCTCCCAAGCCCCGCCCCTGCCCTCCTACCGCTTGTGGTGACCTGCGCAGTTACAAGCGTTGGGAAATGCCGAGAACTGACCACAGTAACTGGGGGTTGGAGCCACATCTGGAAGTGTGGGCTGCAGTTCACTGGGGAAGAAGAGGGACGGAGGCAGCAGGGCTGAGTGTCCTGAGGGGAGTGGACGTGGCCCGTTTGGGGGCTGCGGCAGGAAGGGCCCGAGGGGTAGATGGAGGTGGGTCTTATGGCTCAGTCTTGGAGGGGCAGTGCCCTGCTCTAAGTGGAGAAACAGCGTGGCCTGCTTTTGTGGAGGAGGCCACTAATGTGGCCCAGGGGAGAGACCGTGGCCTGGACCCAGGCGGCAGGGGGACGATGAGGATGCAACGTGGAGCCATAGAGCTGCAGGAATGTTGGGGGTCCTGGTGGGTCATCAACACGATGGTCAGAGGGGCACGCTGCCCCCTGGAAAGAACCACATTCCCTTCCAGGCTTGCCCCCAGGTCAGGGAGGAGCCAGCACGCGGCTCCTAGCCAGGCCCCTCCCATGCTCCCTCTGCCCCCACCCTGGCCTGCAGACCCAGCGCGCTGGTGCTTGCCAGAATCATCTCTTCAGCTGGGGCCCAGGCCTGCGAGGTATTTGTGTGTTTGAGCTTTTTTAAGGCTTCTATCCAGAGCTCTCTGGACTCATGCTTGGGACTGGTTAAAACACCATCTGCAGATTACTAGCTGGAAGTTTCTTTGGTGACTCCAGGGACTCTGGGGTGTGCCACGGGGGCTGGTGTTCACCCCCGATCCTTGGTGCTTTGACAGTTCACAGGATGGGGCAGCACTGGTCAGATGTGGGAGAACGAATGGTCTTGGCAGGTGAAGGAACCAGGAGAACAAAGAGCGGGGACACTGGGCCAGGCTGGGCAGGCGAAGGACCAAGGGTCGCCCCGAGACCCCCAGAGCACAGGCCTGAGTCCCCAGTGGGATGCAGGGGTTCGAGTTGAGCGAAGTTCAGTTAAGGTTGTTTGGGTTGGGGGCTCAGAGAGGCTCAGGTTATAGACAAGGGGAGTGGTGGCCTGCTAGACCCCACCCATGCAGCTCGGGGCCACAGGCTGGAACTTGTGTAGAGGGATGGGAGTCTGTGCCCAGTGCCTAGGCTCAGGAGGTGCAGAGGCTTGGACTCCTAGATGGCTCATAGCCCCCCCGGACAGGAGCTCGTGTCCAGGCAACCTTGCCCAGATCCTGGGGGTCAGGTGTCCACCAAGGGCAGTGAGGGGTGCATCTCTGCAGGTTGGGGCTGGATGGGCAGCCTAGGCATGGGTAGGCTGGCGTGGGGGCACAGGCCGATTTGGGGGCAGCTGCGGGAGGGCTTCTGATTTCTCAGGAGAAGCCAGAAACTGTGATTTTATGTAAAACCTCTTGTTTTTTCCAACATTGGCAGCTGAGTCGAAATTTTCAAAGACTGTGTAAGGGCCAAGCAGGTCCCTGGTGGCGGTGGGTGTGAGAGGGTCACGGGGTGGCTTCGGTACCCGGGAGCCCGAGCCCAAAGTGCTCCCGTGGCGACTGGGACTGAGCTCTCAATGCAGCCAGTGCTGCCTCAGAGTTGAAATGCACTTCAGAGGAATTTTTATTTTCATTTCGGGAACGTCACAAGAGACCATTCCAGCGGTTCCGTTTCTGTGAGGAGAGATCTGCGGTCACCGTGTTTTTCTTGGAGGCCTTTGGGGGAGCCCATCTGCAGAGCATTAGGGGGGGTGTGGCAGGGAGAGGCTCCATCTAGGCCTCCAGACAGAACCTGGGCGGGGTGGCTGTTTGGTTGGGATCAGCCCCCAAACCCCCAGAAATGGCTTCCCCCGCAACCAGGCACTGGGGCAGCCCGACCCACCGGTCCGGCCAGACAGGGCTGGGTGGGCAGACCCTGTGGTTGTCACGTCTGGCACTGAGTCCCAGGGGCCTGAGGTTCTGCTTCCCTCGTGTAATGGTCCATTCTCAAGGTCCTTGCAGCTTGGGGAGCAAATGGTCGATTGTAGGTTCAAGAGGCTTGTGGTCAGATGACCGTGTTCCTTTGTTCTGGGCGTTATCCCAAAAGCTACTTACATTCTTGGCTTCATCACCAGTAGGACAAAACAGGACCTGGATCTGTCCCAGGGCCTTAGGTGGAGAGGGGCCCGGGGTCTTCATGCCCAGAAGACGCCAGCACTGCAGGACCCTCCTTGAGTCCCCTCAGAAAACTCAGTTCGAGCCGTTGGTGAGGAAGGCCTGAGCCCTCTTTCTTGGTGTCTCTTGCCTGGAATGTGTGGGTGCTCCCCAGGGGCTGTGGCTGCCCAGGGAGTCGAGGGAGCCAGGAGACTCAGTGTGGCCCTGGCTTGCTGGTCCCTGCTCTGGCCCAGCCTCAGTTTCCTTATTTGTAAAATCGAGGGCACTGGACTAAAGCCAGGCCTCATTCAGAGGCTCCTGGGCTGTGTCCCCACCTCCCACCCCCCTGCTTTATTTCACTCACAGGGTGTCTTCAAAAACTGTGACTATATGCTTGAAAGTCAGGAGGTTTCTCATTAAAATCTCAGTTTTCAGTTTCTCAGAAAAATCAGAAGGACTGGAAACTTTGGGCCTGTTCCTTGCAGCCAGTATTTATAGGGGGGGAGAGGGGGAGGCACATAGTCCCCTCTCCCCACTGTTTCCCATCTGGCCCACCTACTCATTCTGGCCCTGCCTGGCCTGGTTGACAATGGAGTGAGGCTCCGGGACAAAGATGATCTCTGGTGGGTGGTTATACATATACAAACTCTTTCTGTTTCTCTCTCTCTCTCTCTCTCTCTCACACACACACACACACACACGTGTACACATGAACAGAGAGTAGACACCTCTGTCTCTTCATGGAATGAGCTGTGGGACGTTGAGTTTCTCTGAGCTGGATGCCAGGACACGTGTCTGGCTTGTCTTTGGATGCATCCTGGACAAGTCCTACTCCCTTGGGCCTTGGAGGAGGTCTCAGGCTCATAGAGCTCCATGGGTCACCCTCATGCTGTGGCCCTTTTCGGTGGGTCCCAGGACCCTTTGGGTACCTGTGGTCCAAGAGAAGGGTCACAAGGCCAGACAACCTGGGACCTGGGGGCTTGCTGTGCCCTGGGCCAAGATGGCCACTGGCCTCCAACTTGGGTAAGGGGCACCTGCACTCCCACCCGAAGGGGCTCAACTGTTGCCCCTTGAAAGGAGGTGGGATGGGTACCACTTCCACAGTCTTAGGGGATGGCCTCAGGGCTTTGCTGACTTCCTTCTGAGCCAGGCCCCAACTCGATCGCAGAAGAGGAGACAGAAATGGGGGGATCCTGAGGCTGAATGGTGGAAGGGTCTGACCTCACCAGTGGAAGGACACGGGGAGGGGGGAGGATAAAGTTGATCCAAATCCAGTCTGCTCACAGGTGCAGAGGCCACATCAGCCACCTCAGCCCTGTCCCCTCTCCCCAGCTTCAGACCCACACCCTGAACTGCCCCCTGGAGGAACAGGTGGCTTGGGTGCTCAGGTCTTGGGTCGGACACCCCCAGGCCCAAATCCAGGCCCCAATTCTGAGCCATCGAGCAGACCCCTGTTCCCTCCTCAGGCTCTTGTGGTGGCCTGCCTCGTCTCTCTGAGTTACTGCGGATTCTAGATCAGGGAGGGGGTCCCGCAGGCCTGGCAGAGACTGGGCAGAGACACCAGCTCAAATGAAGCTTGAATCTCCCCCTCCCTGAAGGGCTCCTGCTCCTGCCCCACTTCAGTAACTGGCCTTGGCATTGCTGGTCCCTGAAGGAAGGTGTCCTGGGCTGTTATCTTCAGCTTCCCCTCACCCATCTAGAGCTGATCTGAGGACAAACCCAACTAATTCTACACTTAAAATGACGAGAAATGGCACTGCCACCACCCCCATCCCTGACTTAGTTGCTGGCTCGGTTGCCACGGATGCAAGGATTCACTTTCCAGTGTCAGAGTCCATTCATTCACTCATTCACCCATCCATCCATCCATTCGTCCATCCATCCATCCATCCATCCATGCATGTATCCATCCATCCATCCATCCATCCATCTGTCCATCCATGCATGTATCCATGCATGCATCCATCCGTCCGTCCATCCATCCATCCGTCCATCCATGCATCCATCCAACAAGTATTTGCCAGCCCTGTGCTGGACACTGAGCATGCCCAGTTTGGTCTCTGCCCCTGAGGAGTCCTTATTGTGGGGAGAGGCAGACAAGAGGATAAACCATGACAGGTGCTGCTAACCCACTGGACAGGCCTGGGACATGGGCAGCTGATGTTGTCCTGGTCTGGTGAGCTCCAGGGAACTCTCCAGAGTAGGGCTGCTCTAGCCAGGCCCCAAGGCTAGCTGCTCTGGGGCTCCAGGGACAAAGGCAGGGCGTGCTGGCTCTGAGCACAGACTCTGAGGTCCTGCTACATGGATAAATCCTGGCTTCTCCCTCTGCCTCTCTGTGCCTGTGTCCCTAACAGAAAAGCAGAGATAAGGGGTTTCTACCTGGTAGGGTTCTGGGGAGGATTAGACCCCATCAAAACTGTGACGAGCCCCGTGTGGGCCTGGTGTGTGCTAAATAATGAGGTGTTGTTGTGAGCGGGTGGGGGAAGTCCCACCTTGGGTCTCCCTGTGCCTGCTTCCATCCCAGCAGCTCCTCCACAGTCCCTCCCAAGGGCCACAGCCTACAGACACTGCAGCTGCCCTTCAGTCTCCTGATTGTTGATGGGCCACATGATGTGGAAGAGGAGGCTTCCTTGGAGAATTCTCAAGGCGTGTGCACTTCCAGCTCCTTCCCAGGGGTTGCTGCTCACACCATTTTTTTCAGTAAGGTGCTCGCTGGGCTGTTGTCCTGTGCCCTGGGCTCTGGATGGCGCAGCCTGGGACCAGACCAGTTTGCCCTCTTGCCTTGCCAGGTCAGACGTGGGAAGCAGATGTGGCATGGGGCAGTGGGTCTTGAAGTGGAGGGGCCAGTGAGGTCTTGGGGGTGGGTCATCAATTCTGCCTGCTGCACTGGGACAGGCATCCTGGAGGAGGCGGTATGGGGTGGTCCTGAGAGACAAGGCTGTAGAACCTCTCCTTAGAGCCTGCTCTGTGCACCGGGGCCTTCTAGAGCTGGGCAGAAGATGAGAACTGCCCTCCACAGGCTTTGTCGGACACCGTGGTGTGCTGTTCTCATGCGGTGGCACAAAACAAATAAAAAAAACCGAGCTAATATTTAAGAGGATTTGTACACAACTATGGATTTTCAGTTTTCCCTGAGAAGTCAGGACCCTTGGCAGCACCCGGCCTGTACTGTTCTTTGTGGCCCCAGTGGGTGGAGGGGCCGTGGGTCGGAAGACATGCGCTTCTCTCCCAGTCCCCACCATCTCGCTGACTCCTCAGCCTGGAGCCTGGGGCTTAGGATCCTTCATCATTGTGTCCTGTTGTCTTTCTTTGAGCCCAAATCTATTTCTCTGCGTTCTTGGCACTATGACAAGTTGGTCTAGGACAGCTAGGCAGAGAGGGTCTATGACAGGTAGAGTTTGTGTGACCTGGTGGCTTAGAGGGTGTTCTTCATTTGCACCCCCCAAGCTGGCTTCACTCATTTCCGTCTCCCTTGGGTTCCTATAAGCAGGTGAGGTGCTGCCCCTGGCCTTTTATTATTTTTCTGACATACAATTCACATAAGATTCACCATTTAAACCTCTTTAAAACCTATAATCCAGTGGTTTTTACAATATTTACAATGTGGTATAACCATCAGCACCATTGAGTTCCAGAACATTTTCATTCCCCCCTCCCCGCAAACAGAAACCCGGTCTGTATGCACTATATCAGTCACTCCCCATTCACCCTCCCCTCAGCCCCTGGCAACCACGGATCCGCTTCCTGTTTCTGTGGATCTGCCTATTTTGGACACTGCGTATAAATGGAATCACACAGTCTTTGGCCTTCAGGTCTGGCTTTACCCCTTGTCTTTTAAAATAAGCCATCTTGCTGGCATGCAGGCTCACGGTTCACCCATGTGGCCACGTTGACTGGTTCTCTCCTCCCATGTTGGCGGGCCTGACCCCTTATCGGGTCTCTGAGGCTCGTCCCTAGGCCCCCAGCTCTGCAGGGCCATGCTGCGTCTTCTAGAGCCTGTGCCACACCCCGGTGCTGCTGACCACATTCTTCAGACTCCTGGCTTGGCCCTCCTGCCTCCTCCTCTGACTTGTCTGTGACCACGACCACTTCCCTGTTGGTTCCAAGTCCCCTCCAGAAGCAGAGATGAAGGGGCCTTATTCATGTCTTCGGAAACATTTAGTTCAAGGTCCTGTCATATGGGCTCCCTAGGCCTGTCCCTCCGAAGAGCGTCAGGGTGGGTGTGCGGTCTCTGTGTGTGTGGGAGCAGAACGTGCCTGGAGACGTGAATATAAAATGCTCCTACTGCTGAATGGTACAAGTGCCATGACCGCTGCAAGTCTCTGAGGAGCCCTCAGTGGCAGAGGGAGGGCCCTGCTGGGGCTGGCCGAGTTCAGGGGCAGCTGCATCTCCCATGCCCGTTCCCAGATGCAGAGACGGGCATGGGATCATGTCGTGACCATGGCTGCATCTCACATGCCAGAATAGGCAGCAGGGTGCCTTTGTGAAGCCCAGGGGCATAACACAGTAGGGAGCAGTGGGGACTGTGGTGAAAAAAAAAATCCAGCACATAAAAACAGAACTACCCCCACAATCCAGTAATCGCACTACAAAATACAGAATACAAAAATGCAAAACAAAAGCACAA
This sequence comes from Neomonachus schauinslandi, assembly GCF_002201575.2. Lineage (NCBI taxonomy): Eukaryota > Metazoa > Chordata > Mammalia > Carnivora > Phocidae > Neomonachus > Neomonachus schauinslandi. The sequence continues at coordinate 4,940,464 of NC_058409.1, read as the reverse complement.
AAGCATTCATTCAGAGGGATACAGGCACCCCTATGTTTATGGCAGCATTATTTATGATAGCCAAATGATGGAAATCAGCCCAAGTGTCCATCGACTGATGAATGGATACAAGAAGGGGTATCTGTGTTCAGTGGAATATTACTCAGCCATCAGAAGGAATGGAATCTTGCCATTTGCAAGGACACGAATGGAGCTAGAGAGTATGATGCTAAGTGAAATAAGTCAGAGAAAGAAGAATACCATATGATTTCACTCATGTGTGGAATTTAAGAAACAAAACAAATGAAGAAAGGGAAAAAATAAGAGAGAGAGAGAAACCAAGACACAGACTCTTAACTATAGAGAACAAAGTGGTGGTTACCAGAGGGGACGTGGATGGGGGATAGGGGAATTAAGGAGTACACTTATTAAAATGAAGAAAATAAAAGAAAAGAAAGTTGGCAACACAGTTCCAGCACAGGCTTCCACCAACAGGTGGCCTCCCCCATGCTCCTGAAGGGGGCTCAGTGGAGTCGACACTGAAGTGTTACTCAGGGTTCCCTCCAAGATGGCATGCTAGCTTTTCCCCAGAGAAGCTCTAAACTGGGAAATGTTAGAATCTGAGAAATAACAACAGAAACCTTCACCCCAAGAGAGAAGATAACAAAACAAAACACGAGAACGCCTTGCAGAGACTGAACTGGTGCTGATGTTCAGATTTGGAACTGGTATGGGCTTGCGTGTGTGCATGCATGTGTGCATGTGTGTGTGCATGAGTGTGTGAGTGCATGTGTCTATTCATGGGTGTGCATGTGTCCACAGGCTGCAGCTGGGGCTGGGTTGGCCAGCACAGCCGTGAGAGCATGGGTTAGAGAAAAGGGATGCCATTTTTATAAGAAAAGTTAAAAAGGGGAACAGGGAAACAAAAAAAAAAAGAGAGAAATTGAAGTAATAGATTAAGATAGGAAAATCTGGGGGTGCCTGGGTGGCTCAGTTGTTAAGCGTTTGCCTTCGGCTCAGGTCATGATCCCAGGGTCCTGGGATCGAGCCCCGCATCGGGCTCCCTGCTCAGCGGGCAGCCTGCTTCTCCCTCTCCCACCCCCCCTGCTCTCGCTCTCTCTCTCTCTGTCAAATAAATAAATAAAATCTTAAAAAAAAAAAAAGAATCAAGTCCAAATTTAAAACAATAATCAGCAAATGTGAATGGATCGAACTCCCCAGTTCAAAGACATATGTTTTCATAATAGATCAGCCAAATCAGACCCAAATGCACAAGCCAGCTGTGTACTCTTACGAGAGGTACAAGTAAAGCGTAAATGCAAGAAAAGGTTGACAGGAAAAGTATGGAAACCAGAAATATCAAGCAGCCAGCCAAAGGCAAGCCGTCACCAGGACATCAATCTCAGACCCTGCAGACTCAAGGTGTCAGGTCTAATGAGAACAGCTTCATTTCCCCAGGATGACAGAACACCTCCAAAGGGTCATTCATTCATTCAGTATAACAGCCTCAACGTATTTGATGTAAACTTTGGTAGAAATAGAGAAACTGACAAATCTATCATCATTTTGCGAAATTTCAGCAATTTTTTTCCAATTAGTGTTGGATTAAGTAGACAAAACTCAGCAAAGACAAAAAAGTTTCTGAATAACACAACCATTGAGCTTGATTTGAGGGACATAGATAAATTCTGCATTTGACAAGTAGAGGGACCTCATTCTTCCTGAGCACATTTGCAACACAAATATTGATCCGTAAGTACAAGTCTCACAAACGTTAAAAGAATAGTTCTAATGTAGGTCACCTTCCCTCACCATCGTGCCTTTCAGCTGGAAATTAGCAACCTCCCCAACAAAAACACCCTCATCATTAGGAAATTTAAAAAAAATAAAACTTTGAAGTTTCTTGTTGTGGATCCAACAAGAAATAATAATGAAACTATAAAAACACTTAAATCTGAGTGATTTTTAAAAAAGCCCTAAATATCAAAACTTGGATGGAAATTTATATTCAAAAAGAGAAAGGCTGCAAATTAAAGAAATAAATCCCCAGTGTAAGAAGAAAGAAAAAGGCAAATTTACCCAAAGGAAAGCAGAAGGGGAAAAAAAAATCAAAACACAGAATGAGATACGAAATCAATGAAGCAGGGAACCTCTCAGTTCTGATGATTGTTGGTCTTACGAGGATGCCGGCTCAGTGTTGCCAGATCTTTTGGTTTCTCAAGAGAAGTCAAAAATTTGTAATTTCACGAGGAATTTCTGCATTAAGAAAAATATGATGTGGGCCGTCCGAAACATGTCTTTTACGGGCCCTGTCTTCTCTGAAACAGCACTGGGAGAGGCTGTTCCTCTCGGATTTAACAAGGGGTGGCAGAGGTGGCTCAGTGAGAAGGACCGCCCTGGCTCCTCTGGGCAGGAACTGAACCTCAGTCCCCGGTCTGGCTCATGGGACCCCGGGCCACCTCCACACACGGTGTCTGTCCCTGGGCTGTCTTCTCTCCTATGAGCATTTGTGTTCTTATGTGTGGACAGGTATTTCCATTACTCTTGGCTGGATCCTATGGTAACTTGTTTAACCTCTTGAGGAAGTGCCCATCTGTTTTGCAAAGTGTCCTGCTCATGACGCACCCCTCCTTCCCCGCCCCCACCAACCAACCACCCAGGAGGGTTAGCGCTGGTTACCATCCACAGAACAGTCCGAGGTCTGCGTATGTATTATGGTCAGCTCGCTGTGAGTTCTCAAACTGCATCCCCAGGGCTCCTGTACAGACACCCAAGAAAGCCTTTCTGCTTGTTCCCCGTCAGCAGAGACCAGCCTCTCTCTGTCCCCTGGTTTCTTTCCCAACTTGGGACTGGATGTTCTCAGACCCTGGCCTGTATATTTTATCCAGAAATTAGGGAGGCAGGGGAGGGGGTTTGAGCTCTGCTTCTTTTGTCTGGAGAATAATTTCCACATCGGTTCTGTGCTGGAGTGGATCCCTCACTAGCAGAAATACAATTCCTGAGGCTTTTTTGGGGGTAAGAAACTCAAGCCCTCCCTGGCTGGCAAGCCTCTTCAAACTTTTCTTCTAGTATCTTGTGGATGTCATTTTCACATACACTATCTCTCAAGGGCCTGGAGAGACAAACCCCATTTGTGGGTGGGAAATGGAAGGTTCAGAGATGGCCCAGTGAGAAGCTGGAGGAGCTGGGACTTGAACCTGCACCTGCGTGAGGCAGAACGTGGGCTCTTTCTGTTGCAGTAGCCTCAGGTGCTTCCTGAGCCCCTGTGAGGGATCAACAAGAGGACAAGTGGATGAGGTCTTTGCTTCTTCCGTTGGGGAACCCTGGATGCCTCTGGGGCTCTCCTGTCCAGTCACCTAGGGCCCTGCTGGCAGAAGGGCAGAATAGAAGGTGCCTGGGTGCTGACTCTGCGGCTGCCTAGATACGAGCAGAGGCTATCTCTATGAGGGAGTTAGTGTGGTTAGGAAGAGCACACTTGTCTCTCACCAGCAGTTCACGCTCTCCTTCCTGGTGAGAACACAGCTAACCCAGTGTCCTTCTGGGACCTTGCACTACACAACACTGGGCAGCCACAGAGCAGGACCAAGAGGCCCTGTTCACTGGTGCCTAATGTGTGAGCGGTCACCTGGGTCACCACCAAATGTCACCTGGGGCCTGGGACTGACTGGAAATGTCTCTGAGAAGTCAGAGGTCAAGGGGCAGGTCATTCTTTTATTTCTTCTTTATAATAGGCTTATTGAGATATAATTCATATGCGATAATTCATCCTGTTCAGAGTGCACAATTCTGTGGTTTTGTAAGTACAGTCCCAGAGTTGTGTAGCCATCACCACAATCAACTTCTGAACATTTTCATCATACTCCTTAGCATTCATTTTCCATTTGCCCTCGAGAAGTGTACCACTTCCTTTCCAGTTTAGATGCCTTTTATTTCTTTTTCTTGTCTAATTGCTCTGGCCAGAACTTCTAGTGCTATGTTGAATAGCAGTGGCATAAGCAGGCACCCTTGTCTTTTTCCGGATCATTGAGTACGATGTCAGCTGTGGGCTATTCCTAAATGCTCTTGATCATGTTGAGGAAGTTCCTGCCTACTGCTGGTTTACTGAGTGGTTTGTCAGGAAGGGTGTTGGATTTTGCTGAGGGCTTTTTCTACATCACTTGACATGATCATGTGGTTTATTTTCCTCTGTTCTATTAACTTGGCATTATACTGATTGATTATCCTATGTTAAACCACCTTTGCATTCCTGGAACAAATCTCACTTGGTCACGTGTATAATTCTTTTAATGTGCTGCTGAATTCCATTTGCTAGTATACTGTTGAGGATTTTTGCCTCTACCTTCATAAGGAATATTGGTCTGAAGTCTTCTTGTGATGTCTGTGTCTGGTTTTCATATTAGGGTAATGCTGGCCTCATAAAATAAGCTAGGAAGTGTTCTCTTCAATTTTATTGGAAGAACTTGAGAAAGATTGGTGTTAATTCTTTAAATGTTTGGTAAAATTCACTAGTGAAGCCATCTGGTCTTGAATTTTTCTTTTTTGGGGGTTTCTGAGTACTGATTCATCCTCTTTACTTGTTATAGGTCTGTTCAAATTTTCTATGAGTCCTTGAGCCAGTTTTGGAACTTTGTATGTTTCGAGGAAATTTTTCATTTCATCTACTTTATCTAACGTATTAGTATAAAATTGTTCATAGTATTCTCTTATAATCCTTTTTTAAAATTTCTGTAAGGACAGTAATAATGTCCCCATTTCATTCCCCCCCCCCCCAATTTTAGTAATTTGAGGCTTCTCTCTTTTTATCTTGGTCAGTCTGGCTAAATATTTGTTAATTTTGTTGATCTTCACAAAGAGCCACCTCTGGTGTCATTGATTCTCCTATTGTTTTCTTCTATTTTCTATTTTGTGTTCTAATATTTATTTCCTTTCTTCTGCTAGCATTAGGTTTAATTTTCTTCTTCTCGTTCCTTAAGGTATGAATCAGATTATTGATTTGAGATCTTCTTTTTTAACATTGGGGTTTATAGCTGTAAATTTCCCTTTGAGTACTGCTTTTGCTGCATCTCTTGAGTTTTGGATATTTCATGTTTCATGTTTTAGTTTTCATTTCTTTCAAGACATTTTCTAATTCCCTTTATAATTTCTTCTTTGACCCATTGATTGTTTCAGAGTCTGTTGTTAAATTTTCACATTCTTATGAATTTTCCAGTTTTTCTTCTGTTGTTGATTTCTAGTTTTATCCCATTGTGGTTGGAGAAGATACTTCATTTAATTTCAGTTTTCCAAACTTTATTGAGACTTGTTTTGTGGCCTAACACATGGCCTCCTGGAGAGTGTTCCACTGTATATCAGAAGAATGTATATTTGGCTGTTTTTGGCTGGGGTGTTCTATGTATGTCTGTTAGGTTTAGTTGGGTTATAGTGTTGTTCAAATCCTCTATTTCCTTATTGACTTTCTGGCTGATTATTCTATTTATTATTGAAAGTGAAGTATTGAAGTCTCCAACTATTTCTCCCTTCAATTCTTTCAGGTTTTGTTTCATGAATTTTGGGACTCTATTGTTAGATGCATATATATTTATAACTATTACATTTTCTTGATGGACTGGCCTTTTCATCAATATGTAGTGTTCCTCTTTGTTATCAAATATATTTTTAAAAAGAGTTTATTAATTTAATTTAATTTAATTTAATTTGAGAGAGAGAGAGAGAGAGCACAGAGGGAGAGTGAGAGGGAAAAGCAGACTCCCTGCTGAGCAGGGAGCCTGATGCAGGGCTCTAACCAGGGACTCCAGGATCATGACCTGAGCCGAAGGCAGGTGCTTAACTGACTGAGCCACCCAGGCACCCCACATTATAAAATATTTTTACTTAAGGTCTATTTTGTCTGATATTAGTATAGCCACCCCAGTTTGCTTTAGTAGTTTGCTTACCATTAAGTTTGTTTTATTTGGGGCGCCTGGGTGGCTCAGATGGCTAAGCGTCTGCCTTCGGCTCAGGTCATGATCTCAGGGTCCTGGGATCGAGTCCCGCATCGGGCTCCCTGCTCCTTGGGAGCCTGCTTCTCCCTCTGCCTCTCTCTCTCTGTCTCTAATGAATAAATAAATAAAACCTTTAAGAAAAAAAAATTTGTTTTATTTGATAAATTCAGCATCTTACAGTTTGTAGATTTAAGGTGTATAGTATGTTACTTTGAAACATTTATGGTAATATGATTGCCACTGAAGCAGTATTTTTCACATCATGTCATTATAGTACAATATTATTTTGCTTACTATTTGAATGGAATTTGTTTTCATCCTTTCCCTTTCAACTCATTTGTGTTTTTGGATCTAAATTGGGACTCTTATAGACAGCATACAGTTGGACCATGGTTTTAACAAAATCCATTCTGCCAATCTATGTCTTTTCATTGAAGAGTTTAATCCATTTACATTTAAAGCTGTTACTGACGAGGAAGGATTTACATCTGCTACCTGCTGTTTATTTTCCATGTCATATCTTTTTTGTTCCTCAGTTTCTCCAATATTGCCTTCGTTTGTGTTTAATTTTTCTTGTGTATTATTTTGATTCTTTTCTTATTATCTTTGTATATTTTAAAGTCATTTTCTTAGTGACTACCCAGGAGGTTATAATTATTTTATTAAATGTATGACAATCTAATTTGAATTAATGTCAACTTAGTTTTAATAATATGCAAAAACTATACCCCTATACAGCTCAGTCTTCCTCACCTTTATTATACTGGCACAAATTATATTGGTGATAAATTGCATGCCTATTAACATAGATTTATAATTATTGTTGTATGCATTTGTCTCTTAAATTGTATAGGAAAAAAGAGGAGTTACAATCCAAAGACATGTAGTTACCTTTACTTGTGTTCTTTATTTCTTCATATGAATTTGAGTTACTGTCTAGTGTCCTTTTATTTCAACTGAAAGGACTTCCTTTAGCATTTCCTGCATGGTGGGTTGACTAGCAACAAACTCAGTTTTTGTTTTTCTGGGAATGTCTTAATATTTCCTTCATTTCTGAAGAATAGTTTTGCTGAATGTAGAATTCTTGCTTGACAATATTTTTCTTTCAATACCTTAAATATGTCATCCCACTGTGCAGAAACCTCCATAGTTTCAGATGAGAATCAGCTGTTAATCTTATTGAAGCTCCCTTGTAAATGTGGAGTTGCTTCTCTTGATGCTTTCAAGATTCTCTTTGTCTTTTTGATAATTATTTTTTGACAATTTGATTATGAAGTGTCTCGCTTTGTGTCTCTTTGAGTTTATCCAACTTAGAGCCTCTTGATGTGTAGATTCACATTTTATCAAATTTAGGAATGTTTTGGTCATTACTTCTTTAAATGTTCTTTCTGCCCTTTTTCTCTCTCCCCTCTTTCTGGGACTCCCATTATGTGTATGTTGGTGCACATGATGGTTTCCCACAGGTCTCCTAGACTCTCTTTATTGTCTTCATTCTTTTTTCCTTCTTCTCCACATACTGGATAATTGACCTATCTTTATGTTTGCTGAGTAGCTCACATCTGCTGATGACTATCCAGTGAATTTTTCATTTCAGTTATTATACTTTTCAGCTTCAAAATTTCTTTTGGTACTTCTTAATAATTTCTTTTTATTAACATTCTCTATATGGTGAGACGTCTTTCTCCTGTTTTGCTTTAGGGCTTTGTTCATGGTTTCTTTTAGCTGTTTGAATATATTTAAGACAGTCAACTCAAAGTCTTTGTTTACTAAATCCAATGTCTGAACTTCTGCAGGGAAAGTTTTGTTGGTTTTTTTTTTAACTTCTTTTTTCCCCTGTGAATAGACCATACTTTCTTGTTTCTTTGCATGCCTTATAATTTTTTTGCTAGAAACTGGACATTTTGAATATTATAACATGGCAACTCTGGAAATCAGATGTTCCCTCCTCTTCAGGGTTTGTTGCTGCTGCTTGTTGTGGGTTGTTGTTTGTTTGTTTGGTGACTTATTAAAACTCTGGTAAAATCTGTATTCTTTGTTGTATAGGGCAATTTAAGACTATTTTGTAAGCCTAGTGGTCGGCTAGTGATTTGACAGAGATTTCCTTAAATGCCTGGGGCCAAGGGAAAAAATACTTTCCAAGTCTTTGCAGACTGACTCTGTGTTAGGGCACTCTTCCAATGTTTAGCCAGACCGTTTCCAACTCTGTGTTATCCTTCACATCCTATTTGCATAGAGCATAAATGTCAGCCAAAGATGAAAGCTTTGGGTCATCTCAGGTCTTTTCTGAGCATGTGCCCTACACTGGATGTGTGTGGCCTTCCAGATTCCCTGGTGTATATGAGATTTTTCCACAGACCTGACTTCTCCAGGTTATTTCCTTCCCAGCCTCTTCCTTCCCAGACTTTTTGATTTGTGTATGGCTTGCATTGTCCCAACTGTCATCCCTTGTCCCAGGTGGCTGTAGCAAATACATTTGCCTTTAAACCCTTTCAACAAACTGCCCCACTCCAGCCCTGGGGAAGTTCCAAGGCAGATGAAACAAAGGCACATCCTAGAACTGATGCTTCAGGGATCCACCAGGCAGATCAAAACACAAACCACAATTCTTTGGGACTAAGGTTCGTATTGTTCCCACTGGTACTGGCAACTGCACCAGAAATGCAGGCTACCTTCTTCATGGCTGCCTCTGAGCCGGGAGTGGGGGAGGCTAAACAGGTCAGTTAAAATGCCACAGTGCTTCTTTCTTCATTAGGCATTTCCCTGGTTATTGTAAGTTTTTTAAACAAAATTATGGATCTCCAAGGAAGTTAATTCTGACACATTTTACCAGCTTGTTTGTTGCTTTGGTGAAGGGACAGAGTTTTGGGGGTTTCTTTACTGTACTATTTTGGTGATGTCCTCTTTCTTACCTTACATCTTATCTTAATCAGTATCTGCTTCAGTTTTATACTGACTTAATTCTAGTAAGCTATAGAATTGTTACTCCTATGTAACTTTCTTTCTCCTCTCCCTCTTTGAGCTATTATTGCTCTACATCTTATATTGGTTCTTTGGATGCTGTGACAAATTACCACAAATTTAGTGGCTTAACATAAAACAATTTTATTATCTTACAGTTGTGAAAGTCAGAGGTCTGAAATGGTTTTTACTGGGCTAAAATCAAGCCATTGGCATGGCTTTGTTTCTTCTGGAGGCTCTAGGCGAGAATCTGTTTGCTTGTCCTTTCCAGCTTCTGGAGGCCACCTTTATCCCTTGGCTCATGGTCCCTTTCCTCCAACTTCAAAGCCAGTAACATCAGGGCAAGTACTTCTCATGCTACTATTTCTCTGGTTCTTTCTCTTCTGCTGCTGTCTTCCACTTTTAAGGATCCTTGGGATTACATGGGGCCCACCTGGCTAACCTAGGATAATTTTGCTATCATAAAATCATCTGATACTTTGCAACCTTAATTTCTCTTTATGATGTATTCTTACATATTTGTAGGATCTGGATTAGGATGTGGACGTCTTTCAAGGGCTATAATTTTGTATATCATACATCTGTGTATTTTATAAAGCCAGCAACGTGTTGTGATTATTATTTTATATAATTTTATGTTTGAAGAAACTGAGAAAAGGAGAACAAGTGTATATTTATAGCTATATTAACCATCTTGTTTACCATTTCTGGTTCTCTTCATTTTGTTCCTGTGGATTCAGGTTTCCATCTGGTATCGTTTCCTTGTGCCAGCACAGCTTTGTTCCCACCCACCTCCTTTGTGCTGTTATTGGCAAATATATTACATTTCTATAGGATACAGGCCCAACAATACAATTATATACATATCATCTTTATAGCATTGCTTTTTAAGTCAGTTGAAGGAAGAAAGGAGAAGAGACATGCATTTATGCTCTTTTATAATTATGTAATTAATTTTACTGGTGCTCTTTGTGTTTTTTTGTGAATTTGAATTAACATCTGGGATCACTTGCTCTCAGCCTGAAGAATATCCTTTAGGATGTCTTGTAAGGTGCTTGCAACAAATTATGTCCATTTTTTAAATCTGGGACTGCCTATATTTCACCTTCATTTTTGAAAGATAGTTGTGTTGGGTATAAGATTCTTGATCGACAGGTGTTTTTCTCTCAGCACTTTGAATATGCCGTTACGCTGCCTTCTGGTTTCCATTAGTTCTGATGAGAGGTCAATTGTGAGTCCCAGTGGGGCTTCCTTATATATGGCAAGTCATTTCAGGTGTTACTTTCAAAATTTTCTCTTTGTTTTTGGCTGTGATGTCTCTGGATGTTGATCTCTTGTATTTATCCCACTTGGAGTCACATTTCTGGATACAAAGACTAATGTTTTTCATCAAATTCTAGAACTTTCCAGCCACCCTTCTATTTTCTTCTGCTCCTTTCTATCTTTTCCTTCTGGTACTTCTGTTATGTATCTATCCATGCCCTTAATGATGTTCTTCCTTTCTCTTGGGCTCTGTTCATTTTTCTTCATTCTCTTCCTCTCTGTCCTTCAAATCACATAACATCTGTTGATCTCTTTTCAAGAGTCTGCCTTCTGCCAGTTTAAATCTACTGCTGTGCCCTCTTTCTTATTTTATTTCTAGCTCCAGAATTTCTGTTTCGTTCTTTTTTTTATAATTTCAATGTCTTTATTGGCATTCTTTATTTGATGAGATGTTGTCATCATAGTTCCTTTACTTCTTCAGACATGGCTTCCTTTAGTTCGTTGAATGTATTTAAAATGGCTCCTTTGAAATGTTTGTTAAATCTGACATCTGGGCTTGCTCGCGGGCAGTTTATGTTGCCTGCTTCCCCACCTCCCCATCCTATGTATGGGTTACACTTTCTTCTTTCTTTGCCTGTCTCACTTTGTTGTTGGAAACTGTACATTTTAGGTAAGGTAGCAACTCTGGATACTGAGTCCCCTTCCCTACTCTGGGGCTTGATTTTGTTGTTGTTTTCTTATTTATTTGTTTCTTGGCTTGGCTTGACTATTGTAGTGAAGTCTGTATGCACAGCAGTGTGAGGCCTCTGATCTTGCTCCTGAGAGGGCACACACAGCCCTGGGCAGGTGCACAGTCACCCTGGGACAAGAGTGGCTTTAGTGGGGGCTCTTTGTGTCCCCCCAGTCTCCCATTTGGCATCACACCCAGCTTTTAGGCTCCACCAATTGATGGCTGACAGCTCTATTATTTTCAACAATGCCCTGGAGCATAAGTTGCTACATAGTCCATTCCAGCTGAACTTGGGTAGGGCTGGTTTTTAAGGCCAGTCTTTGAGATTTGTTCTACCCCTCAAAGGGACCTTCACAGCTGGGTATTTTCCTGGTTCTCTTTAGTAAACTAGCTGGCCTAGGTTTAGCCTGTTGCTCTCATAGAGCTACCAGCCTCCTCTTAAATGCATCCACCAAAATCTCTATTGTTTTCAAGAGCAGGCTCAGGCTTGAACTTGTCCATACCCTGATTCAAATAAAGTCAGTTTTTTGGGGAGAGTTTTGGAGCAATCTCTTCTGGACTGCCACTCTCCGTAGGCAAAAATCTCTGAGCCACTGCACTGGGCTCTGGGCAGGGGAGGGAGCCTCTTGTCTTCTTGGCTTCCCTTTTCTAGCATGGAACCGCTTTCCTACAAACAAGCTGGGGCAAAGGTGATGGGACCCCAGTATTCTCACTTTGTTGCACTTGGGGTGAAGCCTCTGCCCAATGGGTGGGAGCTGGGCGGAGGAAGGGAGCCACTGACCTCTCAGTCACACTCACCAGGAATTTTATCCCTGCAACTCGGAGTTGGAAGGGATGAGAAATGCTGGCAGCTCGCCTATCCCCACTGAGATACTATATCCCTTGATTGGGAGCCAAGGGCAGAGGGAGCCCCATCTTCTTGGGTACACCCACCCCGGGTAGAGCTTCCCTTAGATTGAACTGGTGGGGTTGGGGTGGGGAAGGGAGGGCATAATTTATGGTTCAAGTGCCATAGACTCTTGCTCTTCTTACTGAGTTGGTCTCCCCCCCAAGATTAAGTGGATATTCTTGAATAAATGATACTTCATTTACTGTGTGCCCTTAGGACAATTTCCAGATACTTGAAATTGTTACTATTGGTTTTCCTTTTAATTATTTTCATCAGTTATGGCTGTTGTGCTGGGAAACGGGTCCGTGGGGCTCGCCAAGCCACCGTTCCAGAAGTGGAACTCTTGAGACAGGTTATTCTTCACCTAGCTTGGGACCAGAGCAGTGAGAAAGGGGGAGGACTCCATATCTGTCAGTGTAAGTGATGGAGACACAAAGCTAATGAAGCCAACAAAGGAAATGCACTGGCACATGTGATTGGAGGCACAACTGGCCCACAGGAAGCTGCCAAGGCTCTGTCTTGCCCTCTTTTCTTTCAACTTGGCCTCTTCTGCAGAGACTTCCTCTTTAGACTGGCTCTCTGCATAAGCGGCCCCAGGCTCGTGCTGTGAGCTTGCTGATCCAGGGAGGGAAGGTTTCTTTCTCCCAGTGTCCAGATCTCCCAGAGGGCAGTCATGTACCTCCTCCTGTACCAGTCACTGAGCGAGGGGAGCGAAGTATCGGGTGTGGGTTATGTGCTAGCCGAGGCGGGCAGGGCGTGATCTACACGCAGCAGAGCCACATGGAGTGAGGCAGGGCTCTTCCCAGCAGAAAGAGGGATGCTGGTTTGGAAAGTTAACCAACGGCCTCCACTTGCCCCTTTTAAGATGTGCTTACAGACACACACAATTTTGCGTATAACTGATTTTCATGCGCTGTGAGTCTCTTTCACGTATTCAGAACTTAAAAACAGACTTTGTGAAAGCTGTATCTCTTTTAACTGCGCTCTTCCTGCAAAAATGAATGGCCGTTTCCTGAAACGCTGAAATGAATTCAAGTCGCGCAAGTAAAACAAAGAGCAAACTTGAATCCTACCCAGAGGTAAACTTCTCCAAGAGGGCTGTGGTCGCTCGGTTTTAATAAATTGAAATTACAGGATGGCCTTTGACACGGCAATTTTCACATCATTTTGGACACCAAATTGATTTTGACTCTGTTTTGATGGCAGTGAGGCTGAAAATTCTGACTCATGAAAGTGCAGGATAACAAACTGATCTTGCCTCGCTTTGCTGGATGAGGGGGGGCCTCGCTGGGTTGGTTTTCCACCAGTGTGAGGTCATCTCTGGCAGCTTGTGCCTCCTGGAGGTTGTCTGGGGCAGCAAGCACCGACTGCCAGTCCAGGGTCACACAGACCGGGGGACGAGGGAAGGGCCCAACACTGTCCTGCAGGGCCTCCAGGTATTTGCCCACGGTCCTGGCGGCCACAGTGACCCAACTCTGCTGCTCAGCTCAGCTCAGCCTGCAGCGGCCTGGCCTCCAACTCTGGAAGGTTCTCTCCTCTCTTCCTCATTCCACATTCCAGTGTCTTCTTGGCCCAAGGGTTCCACTGTTCTTCAGCAGCTTCCACGAAGGGCTTGGGTTTACCTCATCCATGTAGCTACGCCCATCTGCCAGCAAACCAAGGCTCAAGCCAGCTCCTCTCCTGAAGTTCTCCCAAGGGTTCTCCCTCCCGGGTTAGGCCAGGCTCATCAAGGTTGCCCTCCACGTGGTCCATCGAGTTCTGCCAGGAGCATCAAACTCCACGTTTCACTTCCTTTTCAGGACAAAACCCTCAGGAAAGGGGGAACCCCAGCTCTGAATCTGAGAATGTTTATGGGGCCACAGCAGTGACCAGGACTTGTGTGAGTGCCTGTCACAGCTGTGTCTGCTGGGGTGGAGCACACCCCCAGTGTCCCCATCCTCACGCACACCTGACCCCTTTCCTCCCCTGCCACCTACTGTCCCCTTCTTGGCTCCCTTTTATGGAAAAACGCCCTCAAGAGGAATCACCATCTCCAGTTTCTCCTGGGAGAATGGGAGATTCTCTTACCACACTCGATCAGGCTTCTGCCCTCATCACTCCTCCAAACCTGTCCTCCTTGAGGCCACTGGTGACCTCCATGTTGCCACGTCTACCGGCTAGTGCTCGGTTCCCCTTTGTGGCCTGTGTCAGGGTGGGTCCCTCCTGCTCCCGATGTGGCTTGCAGGATACCCTGTTTTCCTGCGCTCTGACCCCCTTACTGGTGTTTGCTGATCCTCTCCCTTCTCTCCTCGCCCTGCATGTCAGCATCCCCCGGGGCTCTGTCATCCTTGAAGCTCTTCTTGTCTCCCTCCACGCCCCACCTTGGTGATCTCATCCATCTTGTTGCTTTAGGCACCAACTCCTAGTCCCACTGCCTCCTTGATCCTGGGATGCCTAACACAGATACTGAACTCAGCATGCTCCAAAGCAACCTCCTCATCTTACCCCCACCACTGCTGCACCCACCGTCTCTGTGGATGGCGAACCTTGGCACAGCGGAGGTCTCGAGTTATCACCGGTTCCTCTCTCCCTCTCACATGCCACGGGCAACCCGTTAAGAGATCAGCTGGCTTCCCTTCAAAATCCACTAGAACTGACCGCTGCACGCCCACCTCAGGCCAAGCCACCTTCCTCTGCCCGATGGCTGCAGGAGCCTCCTCTTGGGTCTCTGTGCACCCCCAGCACCCCGGTCTGTCCCCAGTGCAGCCGTGGGGATTCTTTTTCTTGAACAGCTTTATTGGCATATAATTCATACCATACAAGTCACCCATTAAAGTGTAGTCAGTGGCTTTGAATATATTCTCAGAGTTGTGCAGCCATTACCACAGTCAGCACGGGACATTTTCATCACCCCCAGAAGATCCCTCACTCCTCCAGTGTCACCCCTCCATTCCTCCCTCCCCCCCAGCCTTAGGCAACCATGAGCCTCCTTCCTGTCCCTGGATTTGCCTGTTTCCACAGGCATTTCATAGAGATGGAATCCTGCACTCTCTGGTTCTCCATCAGTGATTCTTTGGTGTCTTCACTCAGATCGTGTCTGTCCTCGGCTCAGAACCCCATAGCGGCCCCACGTCATTCATCTTAGGAGACGGCATCCTTGCAGTCTCCGAGGCGCTGCGCCATCTGGCCCTTTGCCACCGCGTACCCGCTGCCTGCTCTTTTCCCGCTGTCCCGCTCACTCCGGCCTCCTGGCCCCGCACGGGCCCTTCCTCCTGCCTCCAATGCTCCCATGGCTCCCCCGTCACCTCTTCCAAGGCTTTGCTCACACGGCCCCTTTCAGGGAGATGTCGCCCGACCACTGGAGTATTTTGGGCTGGCCACAGGACTCCCAGTCTCCCTGCTCTTCCTTCTTGCTCCTCGTGGCACTCGGGCGTCAGCACACTCTGTACGTTACTTCTCCGCTAGAACGGGAGCCCCCTAGGTGGGGGGTGGCATGCAGCTGGCGGGCACGTCCCGGGAACAGTCTGGGGGTGTGGGAGACCCTCAGTCAGCGGCGGGGTGGTGGGGGTGGGGGTGATCTGAGCCGGGAGGGGGGCCTGGCTGGTGAGGGGGCAACGGCTGGGACCCTGTTCCACGGAGAAGTGTCAGCACGTTCCGGGGCACCAGAGCTGCCTCCCGAAACTCCTCTGTGGCCTCCTTCAGGGCTTCGGAGGCACATCCATGCGCCCCACTCAGATGGAACTGCCCCAACTTCCAGGCCACCAGCAGCCCGGCTGTTTGCAGAGCCTGCGGGCTGTTTGCAGAGCCTGCAGCGTCGCCAAGGTCTAAGAACAAGGCCCTTCCCCTGTGACCTAGAACTGTCTGCAGCGCCAGTCCTTAGAACCTGAGACCACAGGGCCAGGTAGATATCTCTAAGGCCTACCAGCTGATTCTCTTTGGCGTCCGGCTGATTTCCACTGGGCCTGGGCCTGGCACACTTGGCAAAACTCAGACACACACAGGTGGGCACTTGGTTCCACAGGTGCAAGGATGTTGTCAGTTTCATACACCCAAGTGCTTCATGGTGTCCCGTGAGGTGGGGAGGCTTGTTTTTTTTGCTCTTCGGTTCGTCCTTCATTCCAGCACGCACAGACCTTCACACTGGGCCAGACTGATGGCCCGAGGATGAATCCAACACATGCTTTCCTTCAGGAGCTCATGACTTTATAATCCACGTGGTCCGTGTTTTAACAGAAGAAAGTACAGGATGCTGTGAGAGTCTAGAAAAGAGAGCGACTTGCTCTGTTTGCAGGGGTGAGGAGCTGGGGTATGGAGCGGAGTTTGGAAGACGGGATGGGAGTTTGCCAGAAAGGGCAGGCAGGGGCAAAGCAGGCAGCGTTTTCTGGGACCCCAGCTGCAGCACAGGGACACCGTGGGTCTCCGGGCGGGGCACAGATGTGTGGGGTGACAGGCCTATCAGTGGGCCCTGGCTGGTGAGGGTCGCACTCCTGGCGAGGCCTGGGTTAGTCTGGGCAGTCCTGCAGGGTCCGACGTGCTGAGGTCTGTAAGGAGGCTGCTGCTGGCTGGTTGGAGGTGATGCGGTGTGACCCCACCATGGACCGTGGAGAGGGGGCGGATTTTAGGGAACAGGGTAGGAAGTGCTAGCATTTGATAACTCCCAGGATGTGGGGCGAAATAGGCAGGTCGTTGACATTTTCCGGGATTGGGGAAGGGAAAAGTGAGGAGCTTGTCTGGGGCTGTTGGCACGGAAGTGTCCCTGGACGCCCCGAGGAGAGTTGTGGGCAGCTGGGGGGTGGGTCTGGAGCCTGGAGGATGATGCAGGCTGCAGAGGGGCATGTGTCTGCCGGCCCACGCGTGGT
This sequence comes from Neomonachus schauinslandi, assembly GCF_002201575.2. NCBI lineage: Eukaryota > Metazoa > Chordata > Mammalia > Carnivora > Phocidae > Neomonachus > Neomonachus schauinslandi. Next base: position 4,923,826 of record NC_058409.1, on the reverse strand, counting down.
CCTGGAGGTAGGTTGGCAGGTGTGGAGGGAGGAGGGAGGAGTGAGTGTGAAGCCCCGGAGGATGCCTGGCCCTCTGTGGTGAGCAGACAGACTGGGGGGTGGACGAGCTGGAGTCTGTGGGGCTCCGTGTCCCGTGGGGATCAGGCCTTGCTCACTTTCTGAGCATCTCCATGCAGAGCTGGCAGACTCCCCCTGGGGCTTCCCACCTGGGTGACGTGATGCAGTGTGTTCAGAATTCCAGGCTGAGCAGGGGTCAAGACCCATGGTGCTGGGGCTGTGCGTGGGATGGTGATGTCCCTGGGTGCCTGCTGGGGATGCCTCTGTGGCAGACAGCATGAATGGAGTCTGGCCGCCCCGAGCCAGAGTGGAATTACTGGGAGGACAGAGTCAGCGGGGAGGCAGAAGCTGGTCTGGGGAAGGACCTGTAAGAGTCCCAGCGGCAGGAGGGGCTGGACAGCTGTGAGTGGGCAATGATGATCCCACAGCTTTTCTCCTGCCCCGCCTGGCTCAGGACCCCGCACCCAGTGAGGGAGGGGCTGATTGCTTAGAAGAGGGCTGAGTGCACGTGAGGGACAGGGATTGCTGGGATCGGAGTCGGGGAGCTGCTCCAGGAAGGGGGACCCTGGGCACTGTGTAGTCCCCCAACCTTGGTGCCTGGTTCTCGTCCCCTGCTCAGCCCCAGGGGTCTCTGTGTGAGACATGTGCGCATACACGTGTGTGTGCATGCGCGTGAACAGCATGCACAACCGCAGACTTGGATATGCAAGAGAGGCCTGGCTCACTCTCGTTTTTGGAGAGCCCCAGGGTATTAAAGAACGCAGGGTGCTGCACAGGCACGTGAGTCGTGGTACGTGTTACGTACGCGTGTGAGATAAAGTCCTGTCTCACACCAGACAGAAACACGAGGCTCCAACACCCGCCAAGTCCACCGTCCCCAGCAGGTGGGCTCCCGAGATGGGCCTGCCTCCCCCTCCACGCCTCGCTCGCTCTGTGCGCCTGGGGCAGAATGTCAAAGGTGCGTGCCTGGTCTATATTTAAGGCCAGGTCTCCCTCTGGCCTCTGCAGGGGCAGGCCCCGGAGTATGCACGTGCCATGACCCCCTCAAGACCTGCTCATACTTGTCACAGCTGGACCCAGGGGAGCATTCCGGGGTCAACACCCTGTGAGCACCCAGGGCTGGGTGAGCCCTTGCCATACCGGCTGGCCCCGTGAGGGCCACGCTAGACTTTCTAGTCATTCTACTGCCCACGAGCCTGCCCACAGGGACCTCCTCCTAAGCCACTTAATCCTGCGATGTATTTCCTCCGACAGGCCGGCCCATCGATCGGCACTCTCAGAGGTTTGATTACGGTGCTTTCTAACAAAGTCAAAAGCAGATTTGCACGGGAGGTTTATAGTTAAGTAATTGCGGTGCTCGGTGTTGTGTGCCAAAGTGCAGGAATGTACGGCATAGGGATGTCAAGAGAAAAGGTCACAAAATTAAGTAAGAAAGAACGAAGGTGAGCATTAGCTAGTGAAGCTGGGAAGCTCCCAGCTGCCTGGAGAGGGTGCGAAAGGGGAGTTGGACAAGTGAGCCATTTCACGCTTAATTACAGTTTCCCACAAAGTACTTAGGGAGCGAGGGTGCGCTCTGAACTTGGACAATTAACGTAATTAAACATTCATGGTGCCTGCGGCCCATTTCCTGCCTGGGGATGTCTTTGGAAGCAGAAGTGATCTTTCTTCTTGGAGGTGATTTCAAGAGCAGCCAGGGAGGGGTGTTTCTTGAAGGGCTGGGCCTTGGGGGACGCGCCCCCTGAGCCTCAAGCATGGGCAAGACCCCTCAAAAGAGTTTTTGCTGGGAACAGCTAGAGGCCCAGGCCAAGGGGGCAAGACACAGGGGTCTGGTGTTTGTGGCCCATTCCCATACTTTGGGCAGTTCCAAGCCATCCGAGTCTGAGTCTCTTGACTGTCACCTCCTTTCCCTCGATTCTCTGGCGAGGCCCTTAAGGCCCCCTCGCTTTTCCTGAGCTTCCTCTGTTTTATGTGCACTGAACACATACCCTGTGGGTCCCTGTGCCTGTTTGTCAGACAGGGAAACTGAGGCCCCGAGAGGGAGAGTGGCTTGACCCTGTCTCACCTGGGAAGCGGCCTTGCCGGGATCAGAACCCAGAGCGACTCTCAGGTGTCAGTGGGGAGCAGGGATCTTGCTGGTGTGGCCGAGCTTATCCAGGGTCAGCGCTCACCACTGAGACTTCCGTCCAGGCTCTGAGTCTGAGCACTCATCTGGGAAGGGCTATGAGGATTTCTGGTTGGATAGTTGTAGACAGTGAAGGCACCGCCCCTAGGGTGCTCCTGTGGATGCTCAGGATCGGACTGGCAGGGTGGTGAACGCCAGCTAGGTTTGGCTGTTTGGGATCATGCCAGTGCCAAGGGCAGGGCCAGCAGACCCAGACACGTCTGGGGGCTGCTCCAGGTGTGGGCACGTTTGCTGCTCTGGGAGGCATCAGATGGACACATGCAAGGCGGTGGCTGCACTGGGTTGAGAGCCAGGTCCTGGGCAGGGCCTCATCCCATCTCACAGCCAGGCTGGCCTTACGCTGAGGGGGGGCGGGTGCAGAGAGCCGTGGCCCATCCTGCTGGAGGCCTTGGGTTGTGGCGAGGCGGCCCCCATCTGGCCTCCCTGGCTAGACAGGACAGAATAGCAAGATCCCGGGAATGTGCAGGTGTTAGGAATGATGCTCATAACTTTCTGTTCACCTGTTTGCAGTTGCTCTGATGTCCTTCCCCTTATGCATCCTGGAAGGCAAACCCCAAGGCTGCCATTAACCTCATACACCCAGGACCCCCAGACCACCCTCCAGCCCGGCCCTCTCTCTACGCCCCAGACACCTTGTACCCGCGTGCCTCGTGGACGTCTGTCTTCGGGGTCCCCACAGCAGCATCGTGCCCAACGTGCCCCAGAGGGCCTCCCCTACCCCATGCACCATCGCCTGGGGTCCGCCCGAGGGAGGGGCTTCCCAGGGTGACGGGGTGCCCGGCTCTGCCTCCCCACTTCCTGCATCACCACAGTGACGGTGACACTGCCCCTCAGCCCTCTGTGTGCTCGTCTTGCCGCGTCTGCCCCTCTGCCCCGTCCTGCTGCCACATCCCCCTCCTCACAGAAGTGGGGGCTGCTCTGAAGAACAGACTGAGCCACATCTCTCCCCCTGTCTTCAGTGCGAGGATCTTCCACATGGTGTGGGCTCCAGTGGCCTCTGCCCCTGACCTCCCCTCCCCTTGGCCCTCTGTGCCACACCCCGCTTGCGGCTCCCTCGCTCACTTCTGTCAGCATGTGCCCCTGATTCACACATTTGTATTCTGACAATCCTGACACATGTATTTCTTTTTTGTTGTTTTTTAAGTATTTCTTTTATTAAATAACAAAAGGGAATCTTTTATTGGGAATCTTTTCTTACCTGTAAAAGCTGCTTGGTTTTCTTTTTTGAGAGCTGTCCATTTATACCAGTGCCCATTTTCCTTTGGAATTGCTGGGCTGTTTCTTGTTGATTTGAAGGAGCACTTTACATATTAAGGACATGTCCTCTGTGTGCACATAATGTTTGGAGGGCCTATGGCTGTATGTGGGCCTGGGGCAAGACCCCCAAGAGAGAGGAGGAGCCGGGGGTGCACCGAGTGTTTGTTGCTGTGGGGGTGACCAGTGAGTGTTAATTGGGTCTCCATGTGAGGGTCCCACGATAAATCATAGCCACCAGCAGCTGGCTTCTAGAAGAAAGGGACACAGGGAAACAGTAGGTATGAGCTGCAGCTGAGGAAGTTTCAGCTACTGTGGGGCTGCAGATAGGCAGCTCTCTCTGGTTTGTCAGGACCGATGGTCCCACAGGCTCCCCAGGAAGGTAGGAGGACAGTGCTCGGGAAATGGGCGTGCTGAGCAGGGCGCCAAGGTTGTAGATTGACCTGGGAAAGCCTTGGGCTGGTTTCACCAGGCAGCCCAGCACTTCCATTATTACGGAATTGCTTTCCTGTATCTAAAGATCAGAGGCTTCACGTGCAAATCCAGATTTTGGACTTCTTTACAAAGATAAGTCCCAGCCACACAGACCTGTACCCCTCCTAGGCAGTGGTGCCCACCCGAACTCTCCGGCATGCCCAGGGCCTGCCGTGGCCCCGTGGCCCTGGCCCGAGGCCACATTCCCACATGGCTTTTCTTACAGAAGTGAAGAGTGGAAAAATAAAAGATAAGCCAAGAGGGCACCACACACTTCAAGGAAAAATGGGGGAGAACATATTTCTTTCTGGAAAGGTGGACCATTTCCCTGTGTTTCATAGTAAACAAGGTCAGAGAGAGAAAGGGGAGGACATCACGAAACGCACCCAGCCTCGCCACCTGTCCCTGCGGCCACCGAGTCTGTGCAGTTGGTACCATGGGCATCCCGAAGGCCATGGAGGCCCCAGTGGGGGTTGCTTTGGCATCGCGCTTGGCCCGTGCTCGGACCCGGGGGCACGGTGTCACGTGGCGCCTGCAGCTGGGGTGGGTGCCGGCAGCCACGGCAACAGCCCTCCCGGGGGGGGAGACAGAGAGGTAAGTAGCATCAGCCAGACCCCCTGGCTGCCTTCGTGCGCCGCCCCGGTAAACCATGGCCAGGAAGGCAGCAGCCGCACCTTCCTGAGTGTCTGCCCACAGCCGCTGCAGCCAAGAAAGTACTTGGCGTGGCTGCTTCCACGCCCGCAGCCCCCCCCTGCCCTCCCGGCCTCAGTCTGCTCCTCAGTGGCACAGGGATAACAGTTGCTTTCCGCTCAGCACCGGGTGGTCTGGGCCCCCGTTTACTGATTTATTTTGTCAAGCCCCATGTGGGTGTCTGGGGACGTGGAGAGGAGCCAGAGGCGGCCTCGGTCTTGCAGGCAGGAATTCACGGTAGAGGTGGTTTGTGTGAGCGTGAGCGTGGGTTTACGTGTGCACGTGGGCGTGTGAGCACGTCAGCAATTTGTGACAGTGACACTGCACAGATCGCTGCTGTGGGGGTCACGCGGCCTGGGGCCTTGCTCGTGGTTGGTACTGGCATACTTCACGAATGAATGAATGAATGGAAACGAAGCGTTTCCATTTGGCCTGCGCAGGGGCCAAGGGATCAGGAATTGTCCCAAACAGGAGGGAAGTTGGGGCTGGACTTCGGAGGGGCAGGACTTGCCAGGCAGATAGTGGGGGGCAGGCCGGGGGGCCCCGTGGAGGCCGGTCCTGCCCCACGGAGCAGTGTGCAGAGGCCTCAGCTGGGGGAGAGGCCAGCCGGCTAGGCAGGCGGGTGGACCGCGTCTGGGTCACGCAGGGTCTCAGTGTCCGACTCGGTGGTGCAGGAGACGGGAGCAGCAAGCCCCATCCCCACGAGTCCCTGGGTGGCTGGGTGCCCTGCATGCACAACAGTGATGGCAGCCCCAGGGCCCTCGCAGGGCCAGGCGGGAGCTGTGCGGTCCACGAGCTGGCGAGCGTGGACCCAGAGCTGCGAGTCATCTGCTCTGTGTCTCAGGGCACACCTGGCCGAGTCACATCTGCTTTAAACCCAGGAAAGAAAACCCAGACCTTTTAAAGCAGAACGTGATGATTTTTTAAAAAATTTTTTTATTGTTGTGTTAATCCCCATACATCATTAGTTTTAGATGTAGTGTTCCATGATTCATTGTTTGTGCATAACACCCAGTCCTCCATGCAGCACGTGCCCTCCTCAATACCCACCACCAGGCTAACCCATCCTCCCAACCCCCTCCCCTCTAGAACCCTCAGTTTGTTTTTCAGAGTCCATCGTCTCTCATGGTTCGTCTACCCCTCCGATTTCCCCCCCTTCATTCTTCCCCTCCTGCTACCTTCTTCTTCTTCTTCCTTTTTTTTTTCTTAACATAAATTGCATTATTTGTTTCAGAGGTACAGATCTGAGATTCAACAGTCTTGCACAATTCACAGCGCTTACCAGAGCACATACCCTCCCCAGTGTCTATCACCAATCACCCCATCCCTCCCACCCCACCCCCCACTCCAGCAACCCTCAGTTTGTTTCCTGCGATTAAGAATTCCTCGTATCAGTGAGATCATATGATACATGTCTTTCTCTGTTTGACTTATTTCGCTCAGCATAATACCCTCCAGTTCCCTCCACGTCGTTGCAAGTGGCAAGATCTCATTCCTTTTGTTCTTCCAATCCATGATGGCATAATATTCCATTGTATATATATACCACCTCTTCTTTATCCATTCATCTGTCGATGGACATCTTGGCTCTTTCCACAGTTTGGCTATTGTGGACATTGCTGCTATAAACATTGGGGTGCACGTACCCTTTTGGATCCCTACTTTTGTATCTTTGGGGTAAATACCTGGTAGTGCAATTGCTGGATCATATGGTAGCTCTATTTTCAACTTTTTGAGGAACCTCCATACTGTTTTCCAGAGTGGCTGCACCAGCTTGCATTTCCACCAACAGTGTGGGAGGGTTCCCCTTTCTCCGCATCCCCGCCAACATCTGTCATTTCCTGACTTGTTAATTTTAGCCATTCTGACTGGTGTGAGATGGTATCTCATTGAGGTTTTGATTTGGATCCCTGATGCCGAGCGATATTGAGCACTTTTTCATGTGTCTGTTGGCCATTTGGATGTCTTCTTTGGAAAAATGTCTGCCCATTTCTTGATTGGATTCTTTGTTTTTTGGGTGTTGAGTTTGATGAGTTCTTTATAGATTTTGGATACTAGCCCTTTATCTGATATGTCATTTGCAAATATCTTCTCCCATTCTGTCGGTTGTCTTTTGGTTTTGTTGACTGTTTCCTTTGCTTTGCAAAAGCTTTTTATCTTGATGAAGTCCCGATAGTTCATTTTTGCCCTTGCTTCCCTTGCCTTTGGCGATGTTTCTAGGAAGAAGTTGCTGCGGCTGAGGTCAAAGAGATTGCTGCCTGTGTTCTCCTTTAGGATTTTGATGGACTCCTGTCTCACATTGAGGTCTTTCAACCATTTGGAGTCTATTTTGGTGTGTGGTGTAAGGAAACAGTCCAGTTTCATTCTTCTGCATGTGGCTATCCAATTTTCCCAACACCATTTGTTGAAGAGACTGTCTTTTTCCCATTGGACATTCTTTCCTGCTTTGTCAAAGATTAGTTGACCGTAGAGTTCAGGATCCATTTCTGGGCTCTCTATTCTGTTCCATTGATCTATGTGTCTGTTTTTGTGCCAGTACCATGCTGTCTTGATGATGACAGCTTTGTAATAGAGCTGGAAGTCCGGAATTGTGATGCCACCAGCTTTGCTTTTCTTTTTCAACATTCCTGTGTCTATGCGGGGTCTTTTCTGGTTCCATACAAATTTTAGGATTATTTGTTCCATTTCTTTGAAAAAAGTGGATGGTATTTTGATGGGGATTGCATTGAATGTGTAGATTGCTCTAGGTAGCATTGACATCTTCACAATATTTGTTCTTCCAATCCATGAGCATGGAACGTTTTTCCATTTCTTTGTGTCTTCCTCAATTTCTTTCATGAGTATTTTATAGTTTTCTGAGTACAGATCCTTTGCCTCTTTGGTTAGATTTATTCCTAGGTATCTTATGGTTTTGGGTGCAATTGTAAATGGGCTCGACTCCTGAATTTCTCTTTCTTCTGTCTTATTGTTGGTGTATAGGAATGCCACTGACTTCTGTGCATTGATTTTATACCCTGCCACTTTACTGAATTCCTGTATGAGTTCTAGCAGTTTTGGGGTGGAGTCTTTTGGGTTTTCCACATAAAGTATCATATTATCTGCAGACAGTGAGAGTTTGACTTCTTCTTTGCCGATTTGGATGCCTTTTATTTCTTTTTGTTGTCTGATTGCTGTGGCTAGGACTTCTAATACTATGTTGAATAGCAGTGGTGATAGTGGACATCCCTGCCGCGTTCCTGACCTTAGGGGGAAAGCTCTCAGTTTTTCCCCATTGAGAATGATATTCGCTGTAGGTTTTTCATAGATGGCTTTTATGATATTGAGGTATGTACCCTCTATGCCTATACTTTGAAGAGTTTTGATCAAGAAAGGCTGCTGTACTTTGTCAAATGCTTTTTCTGCATCTATTGAGAGCATCATATGATTCTTGTTCTTTCTTTTGTTAATGTATTGTATCACATTGATTGATTTGCAGATGTTGAACCAACCTTGCAGCCCAGGGATAAATCCCACTTGGTCGTGGTGAATAATCCTTTTAATGTACTGTTGGATCCTATTGGCTAGTATTTTGGTGAAAATTTTTGCATCCATGTTCATCAGGGATATTGGTCTGTAATTCTCCTTTTTGATGGGGTCTTTGTCTGGTTTTGGGATCAAGGTAATGGTGGCCTCATAAAATGAGTTTGGAAGTTTTCCTTCCATTTCTATTTTTTGGAACAGTTTCAGAAGAATAGGTATTAATTCTTCTTGAAATGTTTGGTAGAATTCCCCTGGGAAGCCATCTGGCCCTGGGCTTTTGTTTTTTGGGAGATTTTTGATGACTGCTTCAATTTCCTTAGTGGTTATAGGTCTGTTCAGGTTTTCTATTTCTTCCTGGGTCGGTTTTGGTAGTTGATACATCTCTAGGAATGCATCCATTTCTTCCAGGTTATCTAATTTGCTGGCATAGAGTTGCTCATAATATGTTCGTATAATTGTTTGTATTTCTTTGGTGTTGGTTGTGATCTCTCCTCTTTCATTCATGATTTTGTTGATTTGGATCATTTCTCTTTTCTTTTTGATAAGTCTGTCCAGGGGTTTATCAATCTTGTTAATTCTTTCAAAGAACCAGCTCCTAGTTTCGTTGATCTGTTCTACTGTTCTTTTAGTTTCTATTTCATTGATTTCTGCTCTGATTTTTATGATTTCTCTTCTCCTGCTGGGTCTAGGCTTTATTTGCTGTTCTTTCTCCAGCTCCTTTAGGTGTAGGGTTAGGTTGTGTACTGGAGACCTTTCTCTTGAGAAAGGCTTGTATTGCTATATACTTTCCTCTTAGGACTGCCTTTGCTGCAACCCAAAGATTTTGAATAGTTGTGTTTTCATTTTCATTGGTTTCCATGAATTTTTTTAATTCTTCTTTAATTTCCTGGTTGACCTATTCATTCTTCAGTAGGATGCTCTTTAGCCTCTATGTATTTGAGTTCTTTCCGACTTTCCTCTTGTGATTGAGTTCTAGTTTCAAAGCATTGTGGTCTGAAAATAGGCAGGGAATGATCCCAATCTTTTGGTACCGGTTGAGACCTGATTTATGACCCAGGATGTGATCTATTCTGGAGAATGTTCCATGGGCACTAGAGAAGAATGTGTATTCCGTTGCTTTGGGATGGAATGTTCTGAATATGTCTGTGAAGTCCATTTGGTCCAGTGTGTCATTTAAAGTCTTTATTTCCTTGTTGATCTTTTGCTTAGACGATCTGTCCATTTCAGTGAGGGGGGTGTTAAAGTCCCCCACTATTATTGTATTGTTGTTGATGTGTTTCTTTGCCTTTGTTATTAATTGCCTTATATAATTGGCTGCTCCCATGTTAGGGGCATAGATATTTACAATTGTTAGATCTTCTTGTTGGATAGACCCTTTAAGTAGGATATAGTGTCCTTCTTCATCTCTTATTACAGTCTTTGGTTTAAAATCTAATTTGTCTGATATAAGGATTGCCACCCCAGCTTTCTTTTGGTGTCCATTAGCATGGTAAATGGTTTTCCACCCCCTCACTTTAAATCTGGGGGTGTCTTTGGGTCTAAAATGAGTCTCTTGCAGACAGCATATCGATGGGTCTTGTTTTTTAATCCAATCTGATAGCCTGTGTCTTTTGATTGGGGCATTGAGCCCATTTACATTCAGGGTAACTATTGAAAGATAGGAATTTAGTGCCATTGTATTGCCTGTAAGGTGACTGTTACCGTATATTGTCTGTGTTCCTTTCTGGTCTATGTTGCTTTTAGGCTCTGTCTTTGCTTAGAGGACCCCTTTCAAGATTTCTTGTAGGGCTGGTTTCGTGTTTGCAAATTCTTTTAGTTTTTGTTTGTCCTGGAAGCTTTTTATCTCTCCTTCAATTTTCAATGACAGCCTAGCTGGATAGAGTATTCTTGGCTGCATATTTTTCTCATTTAGTGCTCTGAATATATCCTGCCAGTCCTTTCTGGCCTGCCAGGTCTCTGTGGATAGGTCTGTTGCCAATCTAATGTTTCTACCCTTGTAGGTTACATATCTCTTCTCCCGAGCTGCTTTCAGGATTTTCTCTTTGTCTCTGAGACTCGTAAGTTTTACTATTAGATGTCGGGGTGTTGTCCTATTTTTATTGATTTTGAGAGGGGTTCTCTGTGCTTCCTGGATTTTGATGCCTAGAACGTGATGATTTTTGTCATCTCTGCCTGCCCAGCCGCCTGGCCTGTCCTCTGGAGCCCTTGGGCTGTCCGCAACGGCCAGGGGCCTGGTGAGCTGGCTCTGCGCCATCCTGTCTGCGGGAAGGGCAGCCCTGAGGTGGCTGTGGATTGGGGCTTGGAGTGCACCCCCCCGCCCCCCAGTTTGTTAGGAAAGGCCCTTGTGAGGTTGTGTCATGGATTAAATTTACAGCATTCAGCACTTGCTCTGATTTCTCATTTCCTCCCCTCTCTAATGGGGCTGATCAAATTAAGCCCTGTCAACAGCGTGGACTGACAGGAGGCTGGTGCCGTGTGGGGAACGTAGCGGGAGTGCCTTGGTGGCACGCTCCATGTCTCTGGGGAGCGGGGACCCCTTCCCTCTTCAGGGCCTGTAGGCTGTGGCCTTCCAAGGCAGGAAGGATCATGGGAGAGGGATGTGTGGGGTCCACCAGGGCTAGTCGTCGTCCCCCCAGGACACCAGCCCCCTGGCTTCTGAACCCACCGAGCTCACACAAGAAGACAGACAGGATGAAACCCCATATCCGTGGGCCTGGACGATGTGCCTGGGGGGCAGCTTCCTCCATGTGCCATCTACCTCGTCTGCACCTCGGGTCCAGAAAGGGAGGTTCCCGGCAGTCCCCTCCTGTGCCTCCTCTGTGGAAGACAGAGAAAGGCCAGAAAAACAGAAGGGAAGGCAGGGCCTGCCTGACATGCTCTGGGAGAGAGGGCAGGGGGCTGGGGCGCTCTGGGCTCCCGCACCCGGCAGCACTCGGCAGGGAACTTGGCAAGAGGAGTCCCTCCCCTGTGGAGCTATGGGCTGAGCCAAGGTGTCCACCCTGCCGGTGTCCCCCTGCGCACTCCATGGGCTGTCAGTCAAGACGCTGCTCTCTCAAGGCCCCCCTGCTGTACCCCCTTGTGCCCCCGCATCAGTGGAGAGGGCCAGGGGATAGTCCCTAGTTACGTCTGCTCCTTCAGTAGGCTCCGGACAGGGACAGACATGAGGAGCAGTGGTCAGTGGGCCGTCTCTGCTGGTAGAAATCCTGCCCCCTTCGACTTGCCCTGGATGGGGTCTTTGGGATCTTCCGGTCCATTTTCCTGTCTGCTCCACTGCCGGGTTTTAACAAAATGGAAGGGAACTGTGCATGCACACCTCCCAGGGCACGCACTTGTGAGCAGAGTCTTTGTGAAGGGGAAGGGCACTCCCAGCCCCTGGGGCTGTGCAGGGCACCGATGTGCGCAGTGGCCCTGAAACTGGACCCTCAGTGCCTCCCTCCTCCCGTCCAGCATGTCACGGAGAGCATTGAAAATTCCAGCTCGTAGCAAGACAGCAGTAATACAAGGCTCAAGGCCCGCGGGGTGCTGAGCAGAGTGAAATACTCTCGATTCTCTGGGTCCTTGCTAGAGTCCCACACCTCGGGGCTGAAAGTGGACAGGGTGAGGCAGAACGGGGTCTGCAGGCTCATGGTGGGCGTGGATCTGGGATGAGGTCCCCAGCTTGGTTGGGGTCCCCTGACCCTTGGGCAGCCTGTTATCTACTGGCCCCAGTGCAGCTGGCTCTGAGTGACCCCATCAGAGGCCCGTGCAGTGGGCTGAGCAGGATTCTGCAGTCAGACGTCTTCCCCCCGCCCCCTGCCACTGTGAGGCCGTGGGTTCGAGTGTGACCCTCTCAAGCGTGCTCCTCCATCTGCGTCAGAGAGAGTCCCTTCTCGACCCCCGGGGCAGCCGAGGAGAGTACATAGGGATGTCTGTAAAGCCTGGTGCTCCAGGTTGCTGATGCTCTCTTCATTGTCGGCGGTGGGGGCCTTTCCCCATCCTGCTGCTGACGAGGGTGTCTGGAGACTCCTTCCTCTTAAGAAGGTGGCTTGGTGGTACGGCATGGTCCATCCTGCACAGCTCCCCTGAGCTCTGGCATCAACTGGGAGAAGCCATGGATCTTGGCCCCATCCCTTCCATGTGACTGAGCTCCAGGTGGGGCCAGGAGAGGCGCGGGGAGTGGTGGGGGAGCAGGGGACCGTCCCTGGGCTGGGGGAGGGGGCTCGGGCAGGCAGCTGTGATTTCGTGCATCTCGATCGTGGCCTGGCCAGAGAGGGCCTCTGGCAGGGCTGGGCAGCATCCTACCCCTCCTGCATGCATGTTGGCACTGAGCCCTTCCTAAAGCACTGGGACCCCTCCCTGTGTCGTTCTCACCCACTCTGCGTGACATGGGGCTCAGCACAGGAATCTGAGGTTGACGGCTGAAGAGAAGTGCCTTGGAACTTGGATTTGGGGAATCTGAAGACCAACGAGGAGCCGGTTCCTGGGGAGGCATGAGCTAGGGCCAAGGCAGAGGGGGCGGGGGCGGGTGCAGGGACCCCGAGGGTGAGGAGGGAGTGGACTTTGTGGGCCGGGGAGCAGGCCCTCCTCTTGGCTGGGGCCTGGGTGCACGCAGGTGCCATGGCCTGAGGTGGGGGGGTGCAGCTGGAGGTGTGGGTGTGGAGGTGCTCAGTCCTGGGATTCTGTGTGGGGTGCCTGAGGGCCTTCCTGGGAGTGATGCCCAGGAGGCTGCCGGATGTCCAAATCCAGGACTCAGGAGCATGAAGGGAGTTGGTGATGGGATTTCCCTGCCTCTGACACGCTTGTACAAGATGTGCATGGGGGTGGGGAGCTGCCAGGCCCGTGGCCCCCAACATTGGCCATCAACATCCCACTCGCCAGTCTCCCACTTCCCCCACAGTGAAAACGGAATCCCAGGGAATTCTCCCTTCTGTTGGGACCTGTGGGTGTCTGTGTTTTGTTCTGAAGTTCACAGTAAATATTTTCATTAAGCGATCTGCCAGTCTCTCCATTGTATCCTGCCATCTGGCCGCCGTGTGCTGGGGAGTGGCAGTGAGGAGGTAACTCGGGGCTAGCTCCCCTTCCCGCGGCTGAGTGCCCACAGAGAGGACGTTCTGTGCCCTGGAGACTACAGCCGGTCCCAGGGACCTGCCCTGCAGGGGCTGTGCACGGGAGCTCGCCAAGGCAGTAGGCTTTCAGCTCCCGGACCCCAGGGACCTGATTGCTGAAGGAGCCCTCGTGCACCCCTGGGGGTAGATAGATGGGCTTCAGGAGCTGGCAGGAGGGTATTGCAGGGCGAGCGGGCCAGTGTGGAGGAGCCTAGGCCGTGTGGCTGGTGTGAGGCTACAGAGCTGGGAGGGGGGCGTTTGGGGCCGTCTGCATGAAGGCTGCAGACGGTGGGCCTCTCAAGCTGGGGCCTGCCGGTATTTGCAGAAGGAAACTGGGCTGGTGCTCTTGCTTTGGTCCTAGTGCTGCTGCAGGGAGCCTGGGAAGGGCTCAGGGCTCCCGGTCATTTGGCATGGTCCTGCTGGCTTGGGCCCAACCTTGATGGCCTCAACACCGCTGCCAAGGTCCCTGTGGCGTCTGGCAGGTACCCTCACTGCCCAAGGACCCATATCTGTGGGGGCCAAACCAGAGCTTGGCCCCTTTCTCTTGGCCACATAGGTTAAATCCACAGTGGACTTTCCCTGTCCCCACTCTGCCTGCACTGGGCTCCCTCCAGAAGGAGGAGGTGCAACAGAGTGCTACCATCCGATGCTAATCGTCTGAGGGCGTGTGGCTACAAAGTCAAACAACGGTGTCTAGCTTACTTTTGACGGTGCATGTGATTACACATGTGCATGTAGGGCGGTGCATTTTAGGATTTTTGTGGCTACAAGAGACAGAAATCCAAATGAACCGACCCAGAGCTGGAAAGCCCAGGGATGTAAAGGCTTCAGGCATGGCTGGATTCAGGACCTAAATGGTGTCGCCTGTTCTCTTCATTTCTGCTTGGCATCAGGGTTCACTGGCTCGCCTGGGCCATGTGGGTGCTCCCGGGATAGGGGCTCCATGGGTTTGGCTCCCCCTGAGCCATGTGGCCTGGGAGTGGCAAGGGTGGTTCATCAAAGGGAAATCAAGGAGCAGCACCTAAAGGAGAAGCAGGCTGCCATGTGGCACAACCCAGGTGGCTCTGTAATCTCCAGCTGGGCAGGTGGGTGCCAGGCGGGCCCGGATATTCCACGTCCACCGCCGAGGAGCCTCCCCCGCTGCCCTATACCCTAGGAGGGCACGTTCTGGGGATAGTCCCCGATGGAGAAGCCAAGAGAAATTTCTTTTCCCTTCTCTGGAGCTGCCATTTCTGACCTGAAACTCTGGAAAAGTAAGCAGGCCTGGGACTTGAGGCAATCTATGGACCTTCCAGCCCTCGTCTCTGAGAGTCCTAGCAGCTGTTACAGATGCGGCCCTGATGAACAAGCACTGAGGGGCCGGCTCAGCCCCAGGGGCCCCTCCCATGTCTCTCCTCCACCTCGAGTCATAAAAAAGACACTGGATGAGCTGCGCCTGCCGGCATTGCAAAAAATTAATTCTGATTTGGTCATAAAGTTAAAAAGGGCTGGGATGAAATAGTCCTAATGAGCTTCTTTTAATAAAGCTCACCAGTGGGGCCCTGTGCTGATGGCCCCCTCGGGGCTGAGCCTGCTTTCTGCTTCCCAGAGCCTCCAAAGAGCCTGCCTGCCTCCAAGCAGGCCTTTTGCTGGGTCCTGATTATGCTTCTACATAAACATATTTTATCTTAATGATCATCTTTAGGGGAATTTGCAGTCACGGAGGGCTTGTCTCGAGGTTGTTAACAAATGGAGGGGGTGACTTTCCTCCTGATGACCTCCCCTGGGTGGGGGTGCCAGCATGCTCCTCGGGGCTCCAGGCTCCTGGTACCCAGGACTGTGGTCCCCTGGGCCTGGCCTGCCACTCATGCTGGGGCCTGGTGTTTGCAGCAGGAGGGCTGGGCTGGTGCTCTGGCCTTGGTCTAGCTCTGTTAAGTTTCATTCTCCTCTTATTCGGAACACTGCCAACAGTCCTGCTCATCTGGATTTGAGCTTTGGGGACTCATGGAGCACTGGGGAAGGGAGAGATACTGGATCTCATCCATGTGCCTGATGGGTGGGCAGCAGCAGGTCCCCCAGTGAGCATGCCACCCACCTGCATGCTTGCCCAGAAGAGGCCAGGGCAATTCTGGAGGGGTGGGGACCTGGAACGCACACTGGCCTTGGCCTTGGAGTCTAGAGGCTGCCCAGCACTGAGATCATAAAAAAGCATTTAGCTGAATTTTCTTCTAGCACTTTTGGGACTTCATTTTCATCATCCTGGGCTCCCAATCCACCTGGAATTTGTTTTTGCTTATCATCTGAGGCCAGGATTTGATCTTTTCCTCCATCTATGACCAGTTGTCCCAACATCATTAAAAAAAAAGAAACCACCTCTCTGCACAACGGGCTCGCTCCCATCTCCTTTCCCGCTGTGGGGAGCGACCATGCTGAGGTGATCAAACGGTATCCTTCGGTCGTTGTCTATTTTTGCAGAATCAGGGTTGCTCCTGCTTGGGCGTGGATGTGTCTAACTGGCCCAAACAGCACTGCATTGTGCATCCCAATGTTTCTTACTTTCTGCACTTGGCACTCTGTCTCTAAGACCCCTCTGTCGTGTATGTGGATGTCAAACCTCTGACCTCCACGTAGCACTGGGTGGGGTTCACCTGCCACATTCTGCCCCTCCTCATGCCCTCCGATGACAGCCCCCTTGCCTCTGATTCTCCAAAACCTGCCCAAGCAATGGTGCCATTGCTTCCTTAAGGACCTGTGAGGGCATGCCCATCTGCACGCCTTGTCCAGGGCAGTGAAAAATGGGCGCTCCAAGGAGGGGCCTGGGATATCCTGTAGCTATCCTGTGTCTTTATGTCATAGACAAGAGCGAAATTACTGGCCACCAGGGGCTCCTATGCATAACTGACTGAATGGTACCAGAATGTCCATGCCTGCTCCACCCCCACCAGTTACCAACCCCGGCATTCAAGCTGCTACCCTCTCATTTACTAATTTTGTTTACTATTTTATTTTTTAATGGGCTACTTACAGTTTGCATATAAGTGAATATCAAGAGTGATTAATATTACAGTGGAGGGCAAGCACACCGGCTGTGCAAGGAGAGGGCAGCACTGTCTCCGCTGGACAAAGGGTCCAGGAGGAGGTGAGGAGAACAGTCTCCGGGTCGTGGTCTGACTTCTTCTGTGGGAGTTGACAAGGCCCCTTCTGGGGAAGTTGCAAGCAAGGTCACGAGTGAGTCTTGGGAAACACGGGGCTCTTCACACTTGGGTGCTTAGCAAGACTGAGGTGTGGACCAGACACCGGACATGTGGC
Organism: Neomonachus schauinslandi; assembly: GCF_002201575.2. Taxonomy (NCBI): domain Eukaryota; kingdom Metazoa; phylum Chordata; class Mammalia; order Carnivora; family Phocidae; genus Neomonachus; species Neomonachus schauinslandi. The sequence goes on along the minus strand of NC_058409.1, from coordinate 4,907,278 downwards.
AGGAGTACGGCCAGAGGGAAGGGGCTGCCTCCTGCTCTCAGGGAAACGCTGAGAACTTCTATGGGGGATATGCGTGCCCTCAGCAGAGTATCAGGGGAGAGACCCTCGGGGGCAGATGGTCAAGACAAGCCAAGTCCTGGCGAGAATCTGGGCCAAGCCGTCCTGGGTGTTCTGTCCTTGGTTTAAGAAGATGGCCTGATGGAAGTGGGGGTTCTTCGTGATGACCGTCTGTCTCTGGGGTCACCTCGCTGCAGGATGGCTCAGCTCCCTCCATGCAGAGCTGCCATCCTGGGAGTGCTCCATCATCCTCCAAGGGAGTCCCTCCCCATCTCTTGTGTTGGGTCTCCCTGTTTCCCATCTTCCACTTCCTTGAAGGAGTGCATCTTTCAGTACCTTCTTGAGAAGTGGTGTCGGACAGATAAAACTTTAGAGAGCTTACACGTCTGGAAATGTCTTTATTCCACTTTCTTTTTTTTTTAAAGATTTTATTTATTTATTTGACAGAGAGAGACACAGCGAGAGCGGGAACACAAGCAGGGGGAGTGGGAGAGGGAGAAGCAGGCTTCCCGCCGAGCAGGGAGCCCGACGTGGGACTCGATCCCAGGACCTTGGGATCATGACCTGAGCCGAAGGCAGTCGCTTAACCAACTGAGCCACCCAGGTGCCCCTTTATTCCACTTTCTTGATGGAGAATTTGGGTATAGGATTCTAGTTGAGTCTTGCTTCAGACTTCCAAAGGCTTTGCTCCGTTGTTTTCCTCTTTGAATTTGGGGAAGTCTGAAGCCATTCGGATTCCTGTGCTCTTTTCATCCCTCTGTAACTGCCTCCCCAGGTTACCTCCAATTCTCTGTGACAGTCTGCAGAATCTTCTCTGTGTTCTGGAATACCATGACGCTGTGCCACGGTGCGGGTCTACTTTCATCTACAGTGCTGGGTACTAGCTGGGCCCTTACACCTCCCTGTTGTGAGAAGTTTTCTTGATTTATTTCATGACTTCTCTCTGTTTTCCCTTTTCTGTCTTTATGAAGCTTCTGTTGTATGGATGATACACCTCCAGTCTGGTCCTCTACTTTTCTTGACTTTTTTCCCTGATTATTCAAGTCTCTTTGTCTCATTGTTTTACTGGCCGGGGGATTTCTCAACTTTATCTTCCCAGTCCTTCCACCAAGTTTATCATTTCTGCTGAAATGGTTTTAATCTCAAAGTACCCTTTCTATTGTTTCCATCCTATCCTTGTTTAATGGATGTAATATCTTCTCCTAGCTCTCTTCTCAGAGGTTACTGATGGTAGATTTCCCCCCATCTTCCTGTGTGGTCTCTTTTTCCTCCACTTTCCTCCTGTTGAGTTGTTTGCTTCATCTTGGCCTCCATCTGCCACGTCTGGGGCTTCCCCGGGAGAGCTGGTAATCCCTGGCTGTCCATTCGTGTGTGAGGTTGGGCAACAGAAGTGGGTGGGAGCCTGATGCACGTAGGCACGGCCAACCATGGACCGCGATACTACCTTTTGGTCTTTGGTTGACCAGATTCCCTAGAGAAGACCCCCCCAATGTCCTGTTTCGGGGGGAAAGGCCTGACCTCCAGCATTCTCGGGGTGAATTATGGGAGGGGGCTAGTGCCTCAGCATTGATTTAGTCTTCCTGGTTTTAGTTTGGTGCCTCTGCTCTCAACCACACCTGCTGCCTACAGCCCAGAGACCTTCTTTTCCACCTTTCTGAGAGAGAACAAGCTTCCAGACCAATGCCAGTGTTAGTTATCGGGGCTGTTTCTGGGGCACAGTGTGTGGGCAGGGGATTTGGCATCAGCCACCAACTAGTCCTACTTATTTCAATCCACCCTTCACTCCCACTTCCAGAAGCGCTTGGTGCCTGTGGTGGATTTTATGACACAGACTGGGAGAGTCTCTTGGTTCTCCTCATTGCCAGCTTGGGATTCAACTTTCTCAGATATACGAAGTCCATTACTATGAGACCATCTTCTTTCCAGCCTCCAACAGTTCTGTTAGATTTTCCTCAGCTGCTCTCCTTGTCCTTGTAGCCTTGTGATTTAAAAAAAAAAATCACTTTACCAAAGTTGTAATGGGGTTCCAGTAAGGAGCTAAATTAGATGCATGTTTTCAGTCTCTCATCTTACCCAGAAGCCCCTCCTATGCTTGGATCTGTGTTGGGATTTTGTATTCAGTACCATTTTTAAAAAAGATTTTTATTTATTTATTTGAGAGAGAGAATGAGCACGAATGGGGAGGAGGGGCACAGGGAGAGGGAGAAGCAGGCTCCCCGCTGAGCAGGGAGCCCGACACAGGACCCTAGGATCATGACCTTAGCTGAAGGCAGACGCTCAACGGACTGAGCCACCCAGGCGCCCCATGTATTCAGTACCATTGACCTATCTCTCCTGACACCAGTGTCACTATGTACTACCTAATGTTTTGTAATATTAAACATACAATGTAAACATATTTTGTAATATGTTCATTAATTTGAAAGGTAAGTACCTCCCTGTTACTATTATTTTTCCAGATCTTTAAGATTTTTCTGGCTATTCTCTCATATATAGTCTTCCAGTTACATCTTAGAGTTATGTTGTTGGGTTTTCATAATTCCTTGATGGAGATCGTGTTGAATCTGTAGACTGATTTGGAGGAGAATCACCTTCTTATTTTGTTGGGTTTTTGTAATTCTTTGATGGAGACTGTGTTAAATTTGTACACGGATTTGGAGGAGACTCTACTTGCCTTCCAGGATCCCATTGTTGTGTCTCCGTTTATTGAGGTCTCCCTTTGTACTTTTGGAGAGTTGTAGACTATGTCATAATACTCTTCGTGTGGTCTTTATACATTCATTCTTTTTGCTTATTCCTAGATATTTCCTGGGGTTTATTGCTATGATTGATGAACCCTTTTCCCCATTCTGTTTCCTAGCTAGAAAGAAAGCTATCGGGCCTTCGCATACCTATTGTACATCAGATGAGAAGCATCTCTTCCCTATAGGTTTGGTAAAAACTCTCCTATAAAACCTTCTAGGCTTTTCTTTGGCTACTTTCTCAGTTTTTTTTCTAAGGTTTATTTCGGTTTCCTAAACTGAGCCGGCGATTAGAATTTCTATCCTTCATGTAGTCTAGGCTTATTAAGACTGTATCTTTAATTTCTGGTGTTTGGGGTTTGAGGGCATTTCCTCTTTGTGTTTTCTCTGATTTTATCTCGTGGTGGTGACCGTGGACTTCATTTTTGAGTTTTCTTGCTTGTCCTAATACATAGTCACACTTGGGACTTGTCCCGTGTGTGCTTGGAGAGGGCACGTTTTCGGGTTGCTGGGCTTAAGCACTAGGCCGTCTCAGTCATGCAGATCCCCGACAGCCCTACCTCACGTTTAATCTAATTCATCTATTGTTTTCTGGAATAAATATATAAAAATGCACACAGAACTGCGGTTTGTCTCTTTTTCCTTAGGAAACAGGTTGAAGCTTTGTTAGGTTCATAAAGTTCCCTGTCTTTGATATCTTCTCAGTGCGTTGTTGGTCGGTTTATCCCATTAATGCCTCGGATTATATGTTATCTCATAAATACCATTAGGCCTGCTTTTTTGTTATTGTTATTGTTGGCAATTACATGGTACCCCTCTCGTGCCCCCTTCGTGTTAACTCCCCCTGGGTCATTTTATCTTAGCTTTGTCGTGTGTAAGTAAGTTATGGCTGGATTTTGCACCAGCCCCTCTGCCCGTCCCCTCACTTTTGCTCCTGCCGCCCCTGCCCAGTCTGGCCTCCCTGGCCCTCCTGCACCTACCTCTCCTGCAGGCCCTGCTGCGGGGCGCTGGGCTCCCTCCCGCTGCCTCTCCGCCCTGGCTCCTTGCCCTCCCAGCCCTGCCGTGCCTTGTCAGGCACTTGGGAAACTGAGGCACACACAAGACCTCATAGCCCTTGTCTTCCGGGGGGGGCCTCTCTCCAAGGCCCAAGCAGATTCACAAATGAGATTAGAACCGCAAGTGGTGGGGTGTTTTATGAAGGAAGAAAACAAGGTGCTTGTCAGGGAGATGTTGGGGGAGGGGAGAGCCTAGTTTAATGAGGATGAAATATGCCTCCTTCCCCTGAGGAGGTGACATTTCAGTTGACACCTGAAGGAGGAGAGGGGGCAGGTCCAGTGAGAAGTGAGGGGATGATGATTCCGTGGGTAGGGGGCAGCAGTCTTCCGTTGTCACTGCGAAGTGTCTTCTCAAGGCTCTGTGCGCCCCATCCCCCCAGAGAAGAGCAGCCTGCTCTGTGGGGCAGGCAGATGGGACCACGCGTGTCCCTGAGGCCGGTGCAGGGGGGCTGCAGGCCTCCTTCCCTCCGGGCCTTTGGAGGGGCTCCCCCTGGGCCTGGTGGGGAGTGCTAACTTTGGGGAGCAGCAGGAAGGGGGGCCCAGGTCAAGAGGTCAGTGTGGCACAGTCCTGGCTGTGGGATTTGCAAACACACAGGTGCCCTTGAACCCACAAAATCCGTGCCTCCCGCACAAGGCTCCTGAGGCCTTTGCAGAGTCGGGACCCGGTGGGCTCTCTTCTCCAGGCTAAACGTTTATGTTTCTACCAGTTTCCGTTTCCCCAACCCATCCCTCAGGGCTGGTGAAGGGCGGGGACAGCTCTGGGGCTTGTTAACGTGGGATCCCATGGCCCAGGCTGGGCCCCAGCTCCTCCTTGGCTGTGTGGCTTGTCTAAGTCACTTAATCTTTCTGCTCCTGGGGCTCCTTGATGCTAAAATGGGGACAGAAACGAGGGCAGTGAGGAGCCTTCTCCTCACGGTTGGGATCAGGTGGTTGCTGGGATGGCAGAGGTTTGTCCCCGAGGCTACCCCCTGATGCGGGGCTTGCTACAGGGAGCACCCTGTGCTCTGAGGCCTTTGGATGAGCTTGGCCGCTGTGACCCACTGATTCCCCTGGAGGACAGGTGCTTTGGGATTCCCTGGATCCAATCCTGTTTCCCCTTATCCTGTCCTTTCCTTGATTCTCTGAGGCATCTTGCTTGATCCCCTCTGGAGACGGCTCTTGGAAGCTTCTTGCCTTGTCATCCTCTGCCTGAGACATGAGCAACACAAAGCCCCAGCTGCCATGCGAAGGGTCCCCCCAGCACAGGGCATGCTGGGAACTAAAATCCCTATTGTCACCCATTGGAACGATGGGGTCCCGCCACAGACGCCTTCAGTCTGGGGGGCCCCGGCCTGCAGGGATCCAGTCTTCTGTCTGTCATGGATCAGCCGCCCGTGGGGACCAGCAGCTTCTCGTGGGGGAGGCTGTGTGCAGAGGGCAAGAGGAGCCAGGGTGGTGCTGGCCTCCTGCCTCAAGCAGGACATGGGCAGGGCGGACAGCTCATTATCCTGGCCTGAATCAGTAGCGAGGGATGGAGCAAAGGGCGGGGTGAGCTCTGTGTCACTGTGGCTTAGCACATGGGCTGCAGGCATGCAGGAGCTCCAGGGGGAGCAGGGGAGAGTGGCAAAGAGCCCACCCCCCTGACCCTGAGGGACTGAGAGGAGCAGAGACCCTTAGGCCGGGTGAGCAAGCCAGTGCACACGGACAGGCCCAGAAGGCCAGCCTTGGTGTCAGGGAACTCCGAGGCAGCTGGCCCAGGACCAGACCCAGCTCCCTGCAGCGGGACTTGGTGTGAGGGACAGGCCTGCGAGGACCGGGGTGTGGTCGGGGTCTCTGCCTGGCCTGGGCTTCAGAACTGAGCCCATTGTCGGGAAACGGAAGAAATAGCCAAGACTGACACGGTGGAAGGAATGTTAGCCTGGCTGCTCGTGTGGCCCTGGGCCTGGGGACTTGGCAGACCCTCCATGTCCTGCCAGGCCTGAGCAGGGCTGAGGCTTCCAGGGGCTGGACTGAAGGGCAGGGCTGTCACCTGCCCCTCTCCTCATCTGCACTTGGACCTCGGGGCATCCCTACAGGGCTTGGGTCTTGGGGGAAGGTGTTCCAGAACATCATGTCCAAGTCACGCCCCCAAATCATCATGATTAAAGTAACGACTAGAACAGTAATAATTACGCTTGGGGTGAAATTGTCATTTCTGTCGCATCTTTAGAACACGTTGCTGTTTTTAATGGACCTGTAACATGAATTGAGCCAAACACTGTGCTTGCTTGGCAAGAAGCAGCTACAGGATGCGTCCCAGCCAACCTGGCGTGGTGGCAGACCCTTCACCCCCCCCCCCCCCAGGGGCATGGGGGGGGGGGGGCACTGCACGGCAGCTCCCAGGGTTAGGGCCAGGGGCGCACTCTGACGCCTTCAGGGGCCGGGAGGGCAGCGAGGGCAGCAGGCCAGGTGGCCTGGGGACGCGGGCTCTGTGTGTCCTGTCAATCCACAGCCTGGTGTTACCTGCCCGTCACCTCCCCTCAACCCCGTGACCCCATGTCCTGATTCCTCAAGAGAAGATGGCTATTCTAGATTTTGTTTAACATGAACTCTCCCAGTTTTGAAGTACTGTCAACCAAATACGATATTTTTAAAACACTGCGTGGCCCTAACACGTGTCTCTGTGGTCTGGTGTTGCCCCAGGGACCACCCATCAGTGACCCCTGGCTTTGACAGGGGCAGAAGGAAACGTCTAGCCTCTTCCCCAGGGAAGGATTTTTTTTTTTTTTTTTTTTTTTTAGTGGAAATTACCATTTTTCTGCTTCCCAAGGTGGTTCTGAAGGTGAGCTGTCCCTGCTGGTTGGAAATGCAAAGAAATAAATGTGTAAAAATAGAGTAGCAGTTCCTCAAACCCCCTGTCAGGTTTAAGTAGCTGGTGTCTCCTCTGGGAGCGGCACGGCTGGCCCTGAATCATCGTCAGGCAGCCCAGCAGAATGAGCAGCTCTGCACGGGGCTGTCTGCACG